>NC_051321.1:41665068-41968098 GCF_015220235.1 Choloepus didactylus
AAAAAAAAAAAAAAAAAAAAAAAGTCTAAAAGTAGATCCTGTTTTAAGCACAATAAAGCTCAGAATCATCCTTCAAATCCTCTATTTCATCAGTTAGCAGTACTGACAATATTTTACTTGGTGAGGTTCCTTATAGTGATACCTTGATGGATTAGTGCTAAACAATAGATAATTACCATAGCCCTCCACCAGCCTCCCAGAACCCAGGCTGCATGTGCAGGCACAAACACTTCTCAGATCTACCTGCCTGGTCTTTCTAAATATACATTTTATTGTGCCACTATTTTGATTACAGTTCTCGCCTGCAGGAGAATCCACATTCCAAAGCCAGACTTTCAAGACTCTTCACACTTTCATGGTAAGCATCATCAGTATTCCTCTAATTTTGGACTCCATTTTGCATCCTTACCCTTATTTTATCTTTATCCCATCTTTCTCATCTACTTATAATCTATGTTCTCTTGTCTTCAAATCCATGTAGAAAGACATCTTAAATACCTTTAAGAACCAGATGGAATCTAGTAAATAAAAATTTATTGATTTTTCTTTGTCCTAAGAATTAACCAATTCATCTTATCTCCCAGTAAGTTCTAAAGGTCCCTGGCTCCAATCAGGAAGGTCTGCTCAATAACCCCACTTATTGCTCATTTTTCTTTCCCCATCTTGGATTTCCATTCCATCTAATCAAATTCTATCCTTCAAAGTAGAGCTACAAAGGCTCTATCACCTTTTTTTTTTTTTAAACCATTCTGGCCAAATTATTCTTCCCAGTCCTTGACCATTCATGGCAACTAACACATCACACAATCTGGCACTTGTTTCATATAATGCTTTGTTTTATATGTGTTATCAGATGATTTGTATTATCCACAATACCTAACACAAGTCCAAGAATACAGTATGAACCTTGTAAACACTTACTGAATTTTAAATCCAGTTAACAATATTGCCACATATAGCACACATGCAAATTTCCATAGACTTACAATGTAGCAAAAAGAAACAATATATAAAAATTATGCACAGCCTGGAAGGTTTCTAGATGTATATAGCTGTCTCTGTAGAACATAGATCTATAGTTACGTATCTTTCTCGGTATAGGTTGTCTTTTGTGAGATGTCATTGTGAGAAGTCATTGGACCAAACCATTAAAATACATGCAATACAAATTATGCTACGTATACCATCTATCTTTCTTTGACGATTTAGAACAAATATGTCTTAAAGTGTCTTAAGGGCATTATGAATATTATGATCATGCCACAGATTAAGAGATTGGGTTTTGAACTTATTTTGACTTTCCCTAAAAGAAACTTCTCAATATAAACCCGATGCCAACTTGCTTACCTTTAGCTTGTTTGCATAAAATTGGAAGAATAAAATGGGCAATTGTATAGCTTCAGCAACAGTATAAAATGGTGGCCTTTTTGATAACAAAAAGCTGAAGCATCCTTTTTCCTGGCTTTGTCCTCTTCATTGAAATTTTTTTCAGTCTTTCAATGTCCTTTGATACCCCAATATTCAATGCATTCTCTATTATTTATGTTCCTCTAATATAATGTCACTCCAACCCTCTTGTCAGCTTCAACCCTCCAATATATAGTACAATGTGAAGGAATACATTCACCAACAAGAGATTTTTCTTCCTTTTCTGTGTTTTCTCAATATTTGACATTAAGCTGTAGTTTCGCACAAGTCTCTTCTTTCTGTTTCACACTTAACAAAATCTAGCCCTAAAAGAACATCAAATAATTCACTGTATTTTTGAATTAAAAAATCTTGCTTTACAAGCATGATTCATCTGCTTTAAAATAGCTACTCTGGAATAACATTTCATATTCTGGATCATACCATAGATGATAGATCCAATAAAATCATCTATACTTCAAATAAGTAGAAGTAAGTAAGCTCTAAAACACTAAATAATTCTGCTACCTTCAGATAAGCACGTTTTTGGAATATTGAAGAATTCAAGATGATTTGATAAAACCAATCTTCCCACCCAGCCCACAAATCTTCTGAAATGCCAAATGTGCAATGATTTTGAAAGTAAAAAGTAAACTTTTCCATTCACCAAAAATCTGTGACAGCCTGAAGCATTAGCAGTTTGCCTTTACTCTGCTTAAAAATCAACAAAAAATTTAATTTGACAAATGCTGTAAAATAAAATCAGTTTTGTCAGCATTGTAAAATGATTCAAATTACTTAGATTGTGTTTTTGCATCTTAATGGCCAACTATTTTAACTAGATTCAACTATTTTGATAATGTCATTACATGAATTTAAATCATAAAACCTTTTTCCCCCAGATATTTTTTTTCCCCTTTTAATGAGCCCTATAGCAACAGCAACAGGGGACCTACTAGAAACTTCATCTTAAACTGTTATATTAAAAACAACCCCCAGACAAACAAACGACAAAACTCAAGGTCTTTCTGTTTTAATTTGTGTATACGCAGAACATGAGGTAGAAAAAAGTTCAGAACAGACAAAAGTCCATTCAACTGTTTTCACCAGGTCTTAATGTCATACATCTTGAACAAATTGAATTCCATCTTAAGCAAATTGTATAACCAATTGCTCTTTTGTTAAACTGGCTTTTTACCAACCAAAACAAAGTAACAGATGATGGTTAGGTTTCCACACTAGTCCATAAGTAACAGTTAATTGAGTACAAAGTCAAGCAATAAAAGCTAGATCACCTAACCAACATTGTTTCTATGTGTAAACCTCAAGGTCAGTGCACTTCTCTCTGTGGGTTGCAGGTCTGTGGTTGCTATCCCAATTCCTATCCCCTCCACAAGCCCTATTGCCTATTCCTTCCATTTTGTTACAATAGTAGGTACAAGCCTTCTAAGATCATACCACCAACAAAATGAATGGGGAATAGAGATGTTCTACTAGAAAGAAAGTCATTTATTTATCAGCAATTCCTGAAAGTCAATATTTCTACACTGTATCTCTTAATACCAGAAATGAAACATCTTCCCTTGAATCAAAACTTTCTTCCATTTATTTATTCAAATACATAAGCATCTACTATAGTTGAAGCTCTTTTAACCAATCTTGTCTTAACTGACTTTCCAAATTAGCTTGTGAGTTCCACCTTCCCCATCAAAAATGTCCACAGCAAACTCAACACCAGTGACCAATAAGACCACAAAACTTCTGTCCCATCAGATAAGCTACAAGCTTACTAGAAATGATGGGGTTTGTCCCAAACTTTTTAAATAATGCAATGTATTATTGTAATTATGTGATGTAATTAAATATATGTAAACAACTGAAATGGTACCAAGAAATTATTTGTTTGATAAAAAATAATTTGAAGGCTTTAGAAAAAGCTAGGTAAAAAAGGAGTCCAGACCCATTTTTTTAAAAAAAGTTCTCAAATTAATTTTAGGCAGGAGTTCTCTTGGCTATGAAGAGCAAGAAAGAGAAATTTTATGAGATGCCTATGTTTAAAAAAACCTCTTAAAGGCTTATTAGGCACCATGCAGCAGTACTTTTATTCTACATCTATGATTCTTAACCATTTTTGAGTTATGGATCCCTTTGGATATTTAACAATCACTGCAGTCTTGCCCCTCTCCCTAGAAATACAAATGAACATTCAACATATAATTTTGGTAGCTCTCATTACTCTACCCCACCCCATCCTCTGCCCCCAGAAAGTCCATCTTCCTATGGCTATATGGATCCCAAGCTTCAAAACATTTTATCATGTTTATACTCATAAAAAACTAAGCCTGAATTAATGCAGCAGAATTAAATTCCATAAGGTCTAATCTCAACTTTGCTAAGACCTTATTAATGATAATTCAGACTGGCTAATAACATCCACTGACCTCTCAGTGAATTTATTCACTTAAATAATAAAGGATGACAAGTTTTATTTCTTTTCTTGTCTGTAATCCTCCCATAGCAATTCTTTATAGTTCTTTGCAATGCCAGGCTGCTACACACAAACAAGATGACTAATCACCTAATACATACTCCAATTCTCAGAGTTAAAAAAAAAAAAAATCAGCCTAGAATCAGAAAACACTCTTGACTTAAGAGTTATTTCTTCTCTCAGATTTAGTGTTCTAATAAGTAGTCCAAGAAGTAATCTGTCCTAATAAGTTTTTCCTTCCCACGCATTAAGAATCACACAAAGCATGGGATTTAAGAGATGTCAAACCACATAATCAAATATTCCTGACACATAGCTTTCCCTTCTGAGTTTCCTCCACTCTAACCCACCTGGCTTATGAGTCACGAAAATTCTAACCTGCCACTATTAAGCATTTTTACCTCTAGATCATTTTCTTTCCCTTAGCTGCCTAAATGAAAAACCTGGGAGTCATTCTAGACTCCTACGTCTAATTCCTTCCCCACATCTAAGCAGTAACTGAGTCCTTCCAATCTGCCTCCTAATTATTTTTCTTCTGTCTCCTCTTCTTTGTCACTTTAGGTCCTCACATGTTGACTGTCCGCATGTGGTTCCTGACAGCCTAACTCCTAGAGTAATCTTTATGAAACAAAAAATGTGAACAATTCACTAATTTTAAAAGCCTTACAAAGGCTGTCTCTGCTTAACAATCCTTCAAAATCCCTACTCAATAAAGTGGAAGGCATGGAGTACCTACAATACCCTTTGTGATCTGGCTCTCTTATCAATCTCATCTCTCACCTACCTCACCCGTACCTGACCTTTTGCTCTCTCAGGACACCATGTTGCTTCTTACCTGCGCATTTGCTAGTTCCTTTATCTAAAAAAGCCTTCTTTGCTGCAACTCCCACCCCACTGCCTAGTCTGCTTATGGAATTGTATCCATTCAGCTCTAAATAAAACTTTTAAGTGCCTAAAAATATCATTACAGCATTGTACTTAATGGTAAAAAACTGAAAACAACCTAAACCATCCACATAGGGAAACAATTTGGTAAATTAAGGATTTCTTTGATGGATTCCTAAGACAGAACAGTATACAATCATCAAAAATATTTACTAGTTTAATAGTATGAAATGCTAAAAAAAAAAAAATAATAAGGCTATAAAACTAACTACAGAATGATCTCGACTATGTTAAATACATTATACATACTTATAAAATAGTATAGAGTGCTTATCTCTAGGTAATAGAATTATGGGAAAATGTTTTGGGTTTGTTTTTCTTTTCCCTTTCTTATGCTTTTGCACTTTTTTTCTCCTTAAGTTTTCAATAGTGAATATGTGTTGCTTTCAAAATCAGAAAAACTTTGAAAATATTTTAAACAATGTAGAACTTCCTGGAGCCTTCCCAACCATATATACACAAATTTAACCATTTCTTCCTCTGATTCAAGTATACACTCTCTTTGTTGTGAGCATCACACTCTGTTATAGACTTTATAACCCCATATTTTAATATGTATTTGTCAGGAAACTCTTTGAGGCCAAGATATGATTCAGCTTAAACCCTAGTGCCTGATCCCTGATAGAGGCCAGTTAAAAGTTTATGAAATTAAATACTCTTACACTCTAATACTCTACAGCAAATAACCAATAAATGCTTAATCAATCATTCGTTAAGGTAAATCATTAACACATCAATAAATATTTACCATGTGCCTAAAATATCCCAGGCACTGTCACAGCCCCTAGTAACACTGCAGTGAAAAGGTCCTACATTTTAGTGTGGAGAAACAAAACATAAAATAAACCAGTAAGGATGGATTGTATGGTGTGAATATATCTCAATAAACTTGCATTAAAAAAAATAATAATAAACCAGCTCATTTTAGATAGTGACACATTCTATAAAGACAATGTGGGATGAGGGGAATCAGGAAAGACCTGGGGAAACAGTCCAACATCAGAGGCATATTGAAAAACGATGAGGGACATGAATAGGAGGCAAGCAGGTATAGTGGAATAGAAGAACTGGGCATGAAGTCAAAAGATCTGAGTTTCCAGTCCTGATCTGTCTCCTTACTTATCAGCATTTTCTGGGTCTCAATTAGAATAATAATCTCTAATTCACAAGGATGTGCAAGAATTAAATAAGGTAATTTATGTGAAAAGGCTGAGGCCAGTGCTTGACATTCAGGGTCTGCTGTATTTGTTAGCTGCATTTGTTTGGAGAAAGACATCAAAAATAATATAAAACCCAAAAGCTGGAGAACATGGATAATGACTGCAAGCAAGGACACCGGAAGAAATTTAACAATGTAAATTTCATACTTTGGGGAATTCTGTAACAGTTATGGGGTTAACAAAAATACTACCTATGCTTATCCTTCTAAACTATTTATCTGACCTTGGGATTCTGTTATCAGTTATAAGTGCTTTAAATAATGATATGCAAAGAGCTGAATAGTCTACCCATGAAATCAATGCAAATACATATAATCATATTTATAATAAATGACCCAAATATTCTCTCTCTGTCTTTCCCCATTATCTCATAAATTTCACTAGTCTTCATTACTTTTAATCCCCTGAATATCTAGGTTATATTTCCCTGGTCCAAAAGAGGAGAGAAAATTTTCCATGTCAGATCACAAAAGAGAGGCACTTCTAGGCACATTAACCTCTTGTACCTTTTTATTACTGTTTATCTAAATGACAAGAAACCTAAGAACTAGGACTCCTGGAATTTGAGTAGGGGATTAGATTGTCAGATCACTAAAATGTTTCCTCTGAAGTATCCCAATCCCTAAAACCCTACCACATCTTTAGAAAGAAAATCTTTTGGCCTTTACATCTCCACTATCCAAGCTCACATACCTGGCATGAATGACTGACTTAATGGGCCTACTATACCCTGCTCTTATATCTAAGTGCTATTATCAATTATCTTGACCCTCATTCTTATCAGTTCTAATATTAATAACTTGACTGGAAAGTCAAGAAAACTGATCACCATGACAAAGTAAATTAACTCCAACAGAATAAGATGATCAATGACGAAGAGGTAAAAAAAAAAAAAAAAAAAAAATTAACTCATAGGATGTAAGCTAGTAGCCATCTACTGGCTGTCAAAAACCTTTTATATCAAAACAAGCGCCCTGCTTACTTCTTGGTATACCAAACCTGCAAACAGAGTCATAAGATGGACATAGGATGTCCACCAAGTCTGGACACACAAATAATATTTTGTATTATTACAAACTCACAAGGTTCTTTATGACATTAAGTACATTCACCTATGTTTTCATATTCTACAGACACCCTGTAAAGAAATTCTGGAATGGAGAAAGATGTTAAATATATTGTATTGTACAGATAAAGGACAAAACTATAGTAATGTGCATTTAAATGTTCATTCAGTTAATTAACGAGCAACTACTAAGTGTCAGGAACTTCTAGGCACTGGTTCATTTGGTAGCATATGATTATTTAATTAGTTGCAGTGAGTTACTGAAGATAGGGAGTTGCTTTTTTCCTCCTGTACTTAATGTTGACCTTGAAATAAGTTTGAATGCTTGAGGAATGAAGCTATTTGGCCTCACAACAGTCTTAAGCATAGAAACTCAGCACAGGTTTCCTTCCCTTCATGTGCTTTAATTCTATGATCACTTGAAATAATGTAAAGGCTACTTGGTACCCATCTGTTTCTTTCTCTGAGGCCTACAACAAGGATTTATATCCTAATATTTATTGTTTTTGAGAATCATATCATAGTGTTTCTGGGAAGAGAAAAGTAGACTTTATTCCAACATGCTAATTCAGTGTATTATTTTAATTCACTAGTACTTTTCTATTTCAAGTTAAGAAAAAATGCAAACATTAGTTTCACATTAAAAAGTTTATATGCCCAGCACCTGCAAAGAACATTTCAGGATGTGAAAACTAAATATAGCAGAATTGAAGTATAATGGGTGAAATGGGACATTTGAACCCCCATAAATAAGTCACCCACATGGTATAAAGAACAGCTGTAGAAAATTCCTTGTGAGGCTGCCCACTACTACCAAGTACAGCAACTGTCCCACGAAAGCATCCTTGAAGCTGTAGCTACATTCCCACAACCCTCAAGGTACAAACACACGGCTCCAACCTGAATTCTATCTGACAACCACATTGGCCCCAACAGAATCAGATATGGCCTTCAGAGAAGTTGTGGTAAAGAGTTTCAGATTAGAGCCTTGATAGACCCAGAACTACCAAAATTAACACTTGTAGCAGTGGAAAATTAAGAGATTAAGAATTTCTCCCGACACCAATCAAAATATTCATAACACAAGGAAAACTCTTACACCTGCATTGGTAAGCCAGCTTTAAGCAGAAATTGGTAGCCACAATTCTATACTATTCTTGTTACATAAATCTATACTCCCTAGGCCCTCATAGCACCATGTCTAGCTTTCTAGGCTACGCAGTTACTTACCCAATCTCACATCTGTCCAGCCCCACTCCATTTCCAGATGTCATCAACTAGTGTTTAATTCTGGACTACTGAATATCAACAAAAACTATTCCCTCTATTAAAAAGATACTAAAGAACACAATAAAATTCTGTTCTTAATCCTCATAGTTTGACATTTACAAAAAATTAACAAAAATCACAAAAGGCCTCTAATCATACCAATAAGCTTAAAGGAAAGAGAGATAGCCTCATGAGAGGGCCTTAATCATTCAAACGTAATTGGTTTGATCTGAGAGTTATAAACTATAGACAGGTCAAGTTAAAAAAAAAATCACCCTTCCTTATTAATTTTCTTCTTGCTTTAACTACAATTACAGTTATTAGACAGGCATGTAAGAGACAAACAGTATTCCTATAACACCATCTAATGTTCAAAACACTTTGTACCCATTCTCTCACAAAGCAAACCCAGGAGATAGGCTCTCTCCATTTTGGAGACTGAAAACGAGAATCACTGGATAAGTGATTTGACTCTGGTCACCGATGACAGAGCTGTGGCTTTGACCAGTGTCTTCCTCATCCCAAGCTTCATGGGCTGTCCACTACCATATGCTCCCCTCCAACTAATTCTCTTTTCTCAATAAAATCTACATGCTTAATCAAACTTTTCATACTGCAGTAAAGAAAGCATAATATTTTGACATCTGCAGATCATAACACCACAAAAATTACTTGAGCAATGACAATCAGTTCCAACTAGACAAGCATTATGCCTTAGGCAGCCCTTGAAAGACAGGAAATGAGGCCAACCAAAGGAGAAAGCTATTTAAGTAGAAAAATTGTGTCTTTGTCAGAGGATATCTAAAAACATTACATTTCTGAGTGTGTACGTTTGTATCAACTCACTGCAAGGTGGGGGTGGTGGAAGAGGGGAGGTTAAAGACAGAAATGCAGACATACAGAAAGAAGGAAATAATTTGAAAATATTTTTTTCAAAAAATATAATACATACATTAAGTAAATAGGGTAAAATACGGACACAGCTGTTGAATCTAATGGTGATATATTTGTGGTCACTGTATTTTTCCCCCATTTCAACAAACAGAAAATGTATTAAAAATAAATTTCCAGAGTATATCATAAGGTCAAATATAGATTCATTCCAGTAATCACGCATCTACACTGCACTATTAACTGATGTCCTTGATGTACAATAACCAAGGGGGTAGGAGCCTCCAGCTTGGGAGGCAAATTGCCTGGGTTCAAATCCCAACTCTGCCACTGTGATCTGGAACAATGTAAGTGCTCTGATCCTCAATTTCCTAGTCAGTATAAAGAAGATAACAGTTTCAAAAAGGCCTCAAAGATCCAATGAGAAACTATGTGTAAAGTGCTTAGCACAAGGCCTGGGTGCATAGTAAATGCTCAATTACTATGTTATCATGGTGACAAGAGGCTCTGCATAATCCTGAAGGTAACTTCAGATAGAAAAATGAGTGAATGACATTAAATAGAAGTTTGGGATTATTTAGATTGAACTGTATGAAAAATTGGTTACCCATACTATGATAAGATCATGCAGAGCCTCTAGTCACCAGTACGTTAACAGTAATCAAAACCCAACATTAATGGAGTGTTTTACTATGGGCCAGCACTGTGCTAAGCACTTTATATGCAATTTCTCATTTGAACTTGCATAAGGCAGGGAACAATTATTATTCTCATTTTACAGATGAAGAAACTGAGGATAAGCTCAAGACTACCAAGCCAGTAACTGGTAGAGTTGGGATTTGAACCCAGGCAATCTGCCTCTAAAGCCTGCTACTGACAGAAACTACCCACCTGAACTTCGGTAAATCACTTCAGGTTTTAGGACTTTGATTTCCTTCTCTGTAAAAGGAGAATAATGGTCTGGAATTAGATGTTCTCAAAGGTAACTTCTGAATACTTCTCTGGACAACCATGCTATTTAAGCCCCAACTTACAACATATAGGAAACATCTCTGCTCTAGTACTTTTACATACCTAGGCTTCCCTGTCTTACACAAATATAGGATGATGCATATGTATAATTCCCCTTGTAGAGTGCCTCATTGTTTCTGAGCTCTGTTGGTGGGAGGTACACAAGGAGGCATTAGCCTGATAGAGAACCTCAGTAGAAAGTTCCATCACTAAGTTCCTTTGAATGGAGTCCAAAGAGAACCTGAGTTAAAATGAATTGACAGCATTAGTACTAGAGGGAAACTAAGGACACCTTTCCAGACTTTTCCACCTTTCCTTAGTTATAGAAATGAAGTGGCTTTTAGATATAAATAATTCCTAAAGCAGCAGCCACACCAACCAGGAAACCAATCAACCTTACTACAGGGAGGAAAGGAAGCATGTGTAGTTTGAAAACCACATTCAAATACAGCTATTGCTTTTGCAATATAAACCACAGAAGTATAGCTCCAAAAAACCCACTATGCTGGTAGGTTATTGGCAAAAGAAAGTAAAGAATTATTGCAGGAGGGGCATGGATTTTTTTTTTTTAATATTAAAAAATATATATATATAAAAGTAGTGTGGTGGTTTGGAGCTGTATGTACCCCAGAAAAACAAGTGCTTAAACTTAATCCGTTCTGTGGATGTGAATCCATTGTAATTAGGACTTTTTGATGAGATTACTTCTGTTATGGTGTGGCCCACCTCAATCAGGATGGGTCTTAATCCTATTACTGGAGTCCTTTATAAGTGGAATGAAATTCAGACAGATAGAGAAATCCAGGGGGAAGCAAATTTGAAGGTCAACAGAACTTGGAAGAGAAGGGAGAGGCCATGTGATAGAGGAGCCAGGACCAAGGATCACCAGCAGCCAGCCCCAGAAGACCCAGTCTGCTAGAAGAAAGCAAAACCATGAGTTAATATATTCTCACCATTAAACCAACCCATTGCATAGTATTTGCTTGAGCAGCCGAGGAAACTAAAACAAGCAGATCACTGTTGAAAGCCCCTTTTTGCTCAAAGGGTCTGTGAAATAGAAAATAAATTTGGAATTCTGTGAAATAAATGCTTCAATTTAAAGGAAAAGATCACATTTGCCAAAATAAACATAACTAAGAAAAGGAAAAGCTATTAGGACTAAAGATATTTTCTCCCCCTTTTTTTTAGAGAAAGGATTATTTAAAAATGCACAAACATGCAAAATTCTGCACACAAGACTGAAGGTGTTTTGTTTTTTTTTGTTTTTAAATATATTTGATACAGATATCAAATTAAACCAACTCTGATAATTGTCCAAGCCAAAGCGCAAACCATATTATTCTTTCTTTGGTTTTAACATTGCTTTAAAACACTGAAGCTCCATTTTAAGTAAGAAAAATTGGAAGTAAAGTACAGTAATTTGTCCTGAAGCCATCACATAATTCTAAGTTTTAAATCAAGACTCCGCTCCTACGAATCTTTTGGCCATTCTGCCTACTCAACAGCACCACCAGGTAAGAAAACACAGGAGACCAGACTCAGTCGAGCCCGTTTTGACTCTCATTAGCATCTCTGGTAAATGGTTTGCTAAAAAAACAATTAGCAATCCCCACATAACTATGAATATCAGAATGGGGAAATTTTGTGGATTTAATGTCTCTCCAGCCCCCATTTCAGGAGATAATTAATCAACAGCTAGTTGTATTCAGATTCAACTCCTAGAAAAGAGAACGATCTGTCTACACCTTCAGCCTCCAACTCCCAAATCTCCCTATCAGATTTTAGGTTATCCTCTAGAAGAATCAAAATAAAAAGAGGGACTCTTAGAAAATAAAGGGGCCTCCTGCCACTACCTGCTCCAAAAATAAGCACACAGAGAAATTCAGAAAGCGGATTCCTTCTTTTCTCTGTCTATCAAATTAATCCCAACCTGTATCTTCTCTTAATTCTATTAAAATATACAAATCTTAGAATGATGGGAAGAAATGCATCTTAATATTAAAATTTTCTATGTCTGAAATTTTATGTTTTTGTTACCACAATTAAAAAATTAATTAAAAAAAATTTTTTTAAGAGACAGACTACAGAGACAATATAATTAAATTGAATATATGACCCTGGACTAGATCTAATAATGGAGAAGAAAATAGCCAAAAGGACATTATTGGGACAACTGAAAAATATGGAATATAGACTACATGTTTTACAGCAGTATTAAATTTCTCAAACTTGATAATTGTACTTAATATGGTTATGTAAGTGAATATCCTTGTTCTTAGGAAATATACATAGATGTATTCAATGGTAAAGGAACCAACTTTCAAAGCCTTATAAATTAGATAAGCAGACAGAGAGATTGGGATAGAATGATATGACAAATGTGGCAAAATGTTAAATGTTGGTAAATCTGGATATCTGGGTAGGGGTTATATCGGAGTGTTCTACATTATTTTTGTATTATATTTGCAACTTTCCTGAAAGTTTGAAATTATTTCAAAATAAAAAGTTAAAAAAATCTTCCATGCTTGAAGGACCCCTGTGAAAATTTGGTGAAGTTATAGATCTTCTCCCATTAAAAACTTACACACAATTTGGGGGTTTCATAGAACCTTTGAACTGTAATGGTTAAAAACACTTGCTCTAGCCTAGAGAGTCATGTGTTTCTCAATAACCTCATCTCCTCCTTTATGGACCAAAGCTACCCCAAACATCTGAAATGAAAAGAGCAACAAAAAGAAGGCTCCAATTGCACCTAACGCTTTATAAACTACTTCTCTCAAACTGTAAATTCACCCATCTTTCAGCACTGCTCAAAGGATTTTTCTTTCATTTCCTTGACCACTCAAACTGGATCTTGTCCAAAGCCTTCCCTACATCCCCTCTTCTTCCTTTTCCCCTTTCTTTTTTAACTGACCCTAGAAGCTTATAGACAAGTCAGTTTGTAAATGAAGAATAAGTGTTTGGTTGAGAGCAAAAGTCCCCAATAAACACTCACCTTCACCAGCCCTTTTCAACCCATAGTGTCCAGGACACCACCAACCACTGTGGGCTGGTTCAGAAAGCAAGAACAGAAATAAAGATACTCTGCATTCAACCTTTTCGTCTAGGGCACTTCCTGGGTTTTTCACTGGCAATTAACACCAAGACATAAGACTCAGTTTTCATTAAAGTTGCAAGACTTTTACTTTGCCCAGTTTCAAATGGTGTAATTGATCTGCATGGTCTTCTTAAATAACCCAACTGGTGAAGGACACTGCAGCTTTAAATATTTCAGTGCTATCTAGCAAATAGACTCCATTGCAATATGGCTCTGAAGGTCGCGTCCTATTGTCTCCTTCCTCTGCAAAAAAACAAACAACTTCTAAGTCGTCTTCTAGGTAACATAGAAAGGTTACCTCCCTAGAATTTGCACCCATTACAGAATTCCGATGTTTACTGGAATCTCACTTTCATAATTTTCCTGGAAGGGGCCATATTCTGGTTGATATTAATGATTTCAGAACCTTATTGGGACATAAACACGTGTTCACATTAGTTTAACTGAGGATATACAACTGTCTGAAATGGCACCACTCAAGGTCTGTTAACCTCTTTAATAGTACGGCCAGGGCAGTTTGGGAATGGACAACTTCCATACGGTACCCTGAATCCGGGATTGCATAACCTGAAATGTGTAGCTACTTAATCTCAGCCTACTCATCCTGGGACTATGCCGGCACCGTGCCATACACTTGCAGCTTTACTTGTCAAAGAAGGTCAAAATAAGAGACACCTGAGCGGTGAAGGAGAAAATAAAAGAAAAAGGCCTTTTTCTATCCCACCAGGGCACATTAATACAATTCTTTGAGCAGTCACAATGCTCCCCACCCCCGTTCCCGCAGGAGTGGAACAGCCCCAGTGAACTGGCGATTTCGGAAGAGGGATGGGAGGTAGGAGGATGCTAGGCATCGCTGCCTTTTCTTTCTTTTTTTTTTTTTTAAGAACATTAACCAGTGATTATAAGGCAGAAAAGAAGGACAAAGGGAGAGAGGCAGAAGAAAGCGGTGTGCAGGTGCACCGGAGCATTACCTGAAATGGCAACAAATTGTTACCATTATCGGTCCGGAAAGCGTTATCCTCCATCCAGGACTTGGAGGTGAGCGGGGCCGCGCGGGGAAACTTGGGCGGCGCGATCACATTGCTGGAAAAGGGCTTTTTGAGCGGCGAGATGGGGTTGAGCGGCGAAGGCACCCCGACGCCCACGCCCACGCCTACTGCCCTGCGAGGGTCTCGGCCGGCTTGCAGGCCACCCCAGGGGTTGGATGAAGCGCTCCAGGCAGCGTTCATGCTCTGGTGCGTGTTCCAGCCGGAGGAGGCGGATGAGGCGACCGCAGCGGCTGCCGCGGCTGCGACGGCGGAGGACGATGACGGCTTGCTGGTCATGATGGGCTGGTGGCCGTACGCAGCGGTGCTTCTCTGCGCGTAGGGCGCCTGGCTGGGGCTGGCGGGTGACCGGCGCTGCTGCGCGGGCTGGGGCTGCGGGGGCTGCGCGGGTTGCGCTGGCTGTGGCGCGGGTGGCGGCTGCTGATGGTGCTGGGTCTGCGCCAGACCGATCTGCGGAGAGAAGGTGCCTCCGAAGACTGGGTTGACATGGTGTGGGAAGTTCTGGAAGAGCATGGTCCCGTTGACTGGGGTGATCCCCTGGAAGAAGCTGTCCTCCACGGCATTCGTAGTGCCCGTAGACCAAGTACTGCCGAAGGACGGCGAGAGCGATGCGCCCGGCGCCGCGGGCTCCTGCGGTGGCGGCGGCGGTGGCTGCTGAGGGGGCTGGTGGAAACTCAAGCCCGGCAGGAGCGGCGATTCCATCTGCATCTTGTCCTGGCCGTTGGGGGCCGGCGGGGCCACGTTGGAGCTGAGCGCAGGCACTGCACTACTGTCCTCCGGCTTGGGGGTCTCTGAGGAGAGGGGCGTGGACGGGGCTTCCGCTGCACTGGGCTCGGGCTGGGGCTGGGGCTGCTGCTGCTGCTGCCGCTGCTGCTGGGGCTGGGGCTGGGTTTTGCTTTTGTCCATCAGTAAATCATCCTGCATGGTTTGCGCAGCTGAAAGAGGAAAAAAGAAGAAACGCGTTATTGTCAATGTGATCATCAGTGCCCCTCGCTGAAGCGGGCGGGTGTTTTACTTGCGAAAACCTAGTGTCACTGCTACTAGCCAATTGCAATGCAAATCCATAATCCCCCATTTAGAAAAACTGGTCAGGCTGGGGTGAGGTAGTGGTGGTGCTCCATCTAGGTTTCTAAAAATACTGATAGCATCTTCACCCTTTCTGATGTCTCGGTTCCTTTTCTGTATTTGTGAGAGATGTGCTTATAAGACAGAAAGAGAGCAATTTCGCCACGTCTCTTTTCCCTTCACCGGAACTCAGAGCATTCACCCTGCAATGAGAAACTGATTCTGGTTCCTGTTTTTTCCCAAGCACCACCCTCCCCCGGTTATTTGCATACGTCAATAAATACTGCTGCGTCCTTCAGCAAGGTTAAAAAGACACCGCGCAGGACCCTTTCTTTCCCCTTCCCTGGCTCGAGCACTTTAAAGAAACAGTAGACTTATCCCTCTTGATTAGCAAACTGCCTTCCTGCGTTGATAATTGTTTCATTTAGCTGCAGCGAACCACGAGGGGGAAAATTCTTGGCATTTGTTAGGAGGAGGATTCAGCTGCACAATCATTCTCTGGTCTCCCAGTAGCTGCAGCTACTCCATTTTGTTGGGAGACAAAAAAAAAAAAAAAAAAAAAAACACAAAAAAACACAAAAAAACACCGTTTTTAAAGAGGTAAAAAACAAAAACAAAAACAAAAAACCTGCTGAAACATCTGAACATGCTTGCGTCCGTACTCTAAAAATTACAGTTTTTCTGCTTATTCTCCAATTTTCTTGCCTCCAATTCTGCCGCACAAGAGATTTCTTGGCATCTCAGTGCTTCAGGAGCCTGAGAATTTTCTCTGCAAAGTGGGGAAATGCTTCTGGTTGGATTTTAGGGAGAGAGAGAGGGGGAGGAAGAATATGAATGTGAGATTGGGGGGAAGGGGGTCTTTAAAAAAATCCTTCTGAGATTTAAGTAGACAAAGCAAGATGATAATTCTGGTGGTGCCAGAATTTCATTTTTGAATCTTCCTGCCACTGCCTTGGTCACAACACTGGCAAATTTAGATACACTCTTTTATCACTAGTACTGCAGCAAAAAATTAGGATTTGAAGACTCTGAACTACCATTTGCTAGCAAAAGTGTTAAAAATAGCGTAGTACAAAGCCCCAAGTTCTCATACATTGTAATTATAGTGCATTGCCAACACTGCTTCATTTATCCATATAAGGAGTGTATGGTATTCTCCATTTCACATAGAAAGGCTATATTCACCACTGCCATACAGCCTGTTTTCTTATTGAAGGATGGAAATAGTAATCCCTCATAACCAGGAGATTTTCATAAGCCTAATTTTCACTGAGTTAGCTTGTCCCTTAGAACATTGCTTTAAATATATGAATATTATACTGTTGAGACCCTGAAAAAAAATATTTTGAAATGTTAAAGCAGCATATGACCAAACATAATTATTTTTAGATGATGATTCAGTATAACTGTAACAAAGTTATTAATATACATAATACGGTTCTTAATTAACTCAGATACTTGAAGAAGATCGTTCTCAGGACACCTGTGAAAGGGCATTCAGGCTGTTGTAAAATAAATATTAGAAAATGGAGATGCTACTTCTCTTAACTATTAAGGAAAAGATGCCAGGCCAAAAATTAGGATTAAAAGTAGTTCTATTTTATTAAAGGCTGGCTTTAAAATGGTTGAGATTTCATTTTAAAGTTTCATACACACAGACATGCACACACACACAAATTAGTAGGCTTAAGGAAATGCTTTATAGCCACCTTACTCTCCTTTGCAGTCCTCACTCCCTTGCCTTCCCTCCCTATGCAAAAGAAAAAAAAAAAGAGAGAAAAAAAAACCCAACCCAGTATGATACATATCACAAATTACCAGCTACTACCAACAAAACCTATCTAGGATTGCATTTATTTCTCCAGTTCCCTTGGCCTAAAACAATGGCTTTGATCAGTATTGTAAAATATGACACAAAGAGGCAAGCATAGCTTGGATTCACACAACACAAAGTTCTATTGCTGCCAAGGTGATGGTCACAGAAAGACATTTCATACTTGGTTTAAGCAGTGCTGCAGGACACCATTACAATCTAGGACTTGAGTTACTTCCAGTGGGCTAGAATTGTCTTTACAATAGCAATATCATCATGGCTGAACTATGCATTTCATTATAATTTTAATATCATCCAGCTTTCTAGTTGCTTGTATCAATGCTTTTTGTTAATGCTCTAGGTGAAAAAACTAATGCTGTACTATAACAAAAAAGCCAAAAAAAAAAAAGTAAGCTGGATCAGAATATTTTATAGTGACTGTAATTAATACTAATATATTTGTTTAACCAAATGTTTTTATCATTCCAGGAACACCCATTTCTCTTCTCAACACTCCTTTAGGATATAAATCTCACTTTCTGCATAAATTCACTCTGTCAAGGTCAAGACCCACCCTTAATACATAAGGCCGTTTTAACCAAAACGTAAGCAGTGGATTAAGATAACATTTACAAAGTTAATATGCACTGGTTCTCAGTAACTGCCTGTAAAGCTTTTTTTTTTCTTATTTACAGCTAAGTCTGAGAAATAGATACCTCCTTCCCCTCCCCCCACCACACACAATGGTTCTTCCTTTACATGCAACAACCCAATCTCAAGTAACAAAATCTTAGTAGTGTTTACCTTTGAGTGTCCAGTTTTTAAGGATCGATAAAATTAAAAAGTGTACACTATTTATTTTCTTCTTTCAGGCTGATAATGTGACCGCTCAGGGCAAAAGCACTTTGACAACTGTAAGCAGAGAGGGCATGCGCACACAGGGAACTGTGGGGGCTGAAGTCCTTCACAAGGTACTCTGCCTGACTTCACCACGTTCAGCCAGGAAAAGAGGAAGCTTCGTTAATACGGATTCCAAGGGGAAGAGGTTGTACCCGGATTACATTATATCCTCATAACCAATCAAAATCACGAGTTGTTGAAATGAAAAGGGGAGAAAATAAACTGGTTTGTCAAGTTGATTTGGGAAGTGAGGTTAAAAAAAAACTGGATTGTAAGACTCAGAATAAATAAACCCAGCAGTGCTACCTTAAATGGTATTAGAATGGCAATGACAGAGAAGCCAGCAATAAGAAGCCTAGGAGACTGAAAGAGATAGGGGTGGGGACTGACAAGCAAAGGAGAGGGGGGACCACTGGGGAAAAATAAATATCTAAAATCTGACCACACTTAAAAGAAACAGTTTTAACATAAAATGAAAAAACACTTTAACATTAAATGTGAGGTCAGTTAAAAACAGGTTTCTGTCACAATTTTTTGAAATCTTAACCACCAAGATTGTTTGTATTTGAATTTTCAATGGAGACACATTTAATATTCCACCTGATAGGTTCTGAATCAACTCACCTCATTTTTAATTGTCAGAATGGAAGTTTACCTTACATTATTCATACAATGATCAATCAAAGTCAACTCTTTTGAAAGAAGTAAAATAATATTTGCTAAAATATTAAATAACAAGTTGATATATTTAGCAGTTCACTATATAGAACAGTAGGAGAGTGACTTCTTTCTTTAAGACAAAATGTGGATACAGTTTCCATTAAAGTATATTTTTGAGAGGGTGTATATTTTTCCTATCTTAACCTCATGACTCCAAAGCTGGAACCTTATAGTATATTAACATCAAATGTTATTATGTATAGCTTCTGGGAACAATAGTTAAACTACAGATTTGCTCAGGGAGGCAGAAGATGTTATTTCTTGTGTGATTTGTTTCAATGCCTCTCATCCACAAGGTATAGATGATAACTATGCTGATTGAACTTAGAACTGAAAATCTTAAGCTTCATTTATAATTGTCTTAATTTTCTATTTCCCTTCTTCACCAATTAGAACAAAAGTTTTTCCAGTGGCCACAAATTTACAGTATTTAGTAGTCTGTTTCTAATTATTTCTAAGGAAAAAAACCAAACTGACAGTTTAAAAGGGGAAAAAAAGTTTTGAGTAAATCGGCCAAAACCTCTGTGTAAATGAATTAATGTTTACTTATTCCTACAGTGACCTTAGCTCATACTTACTATTTTTTCTCTCTCTCTCTACCCTCCTAACAAGAGCTTCACTCCTACTAAGATACGATACTCACCATATGCATTCCAAAGTCTACTTGGATCAAGTCAAAGTTAATCTTATCCCTAAATCTGACCTACCAAACTTCTACCACATTTTCAAAAACTCAAACTAAATAAAATAAATTAACAAAAATTTTAAATTCCCTCACAAAATCCTTACTAAGACTGCTTTAAGAAATAGATTTTTTTAATTATTTGAAATCAGTATGTTAAGATTTTATTGGTAAAACAAAGTTTTAAGTTATTCAGATGTGCTTAAACATGGTTTACTTGAGCATTTATTAATGCACCCGATTCCAAGTGCAAGTCCACTAATAATTGGTGCAATGAAGAAAGATAAACTTTGGCCCTGACCCTTGACAGAAGATACTAAATAATTAGCACTGCCCATATTTGGTGGAATTTTATTGTATTTGAAATTGAACTAATCTTTACCCTTTCTTTCCTAAAATGAGCACTCAAATCTAAAAAGAAAATGACTCAAATATAAAGGCCAATGTATAAATAAGTACCAAGCAAACAACAAATTACATGATGACCCCCAATTACTATATAGCTCTTCTCTACTGAAATCCTGTTTTATTTTGTTAACCGAAAGAGAGGGTGCTTTCTCAAACTTTGTCTTCAGGTCACAGAGCTTAACCATATACCCTTTTGAGTATATCCCTTTTGAATGAAGGTTATGCAAAAATAGAGTTTGCAGCATTAACTCTGTATGATGTGCAGGGGTTAAATACATCTTTCTTTCCTCCCTTCCCTAATTAAATCATTAGCACAGTGTTGTGTAGTTGGTGTCACCTCCAAAAATGCTTGCTAAATGAATGAATGAATAGATGAAGCATAGTTTTTTATTTTCTGAAACAGCCATGCTTTAGATAAGTATTAAATTATTATCCATTTAGAAGAGCAATTACTTTGCTATTTTATTGGTGTAAAGGGCTAAGAATGGCCAAGATGATTTTGGGGGGAGGAGGGATTAAAGGACTTACACCACCAGATATCAAGACCTATTATAAAATTATAGTAATTGGACTGTGTGGCTATTGGAACATGGATAAGCAAACTGACAAATAGAATAGAATAGAAAGTCCAGAAACAGATTCATGTCTGATTAGTGAAAAAGGTAATACTGCTATGGGTGAAAAGATAGTCTTTTCAATAAAGGGTATTGGAGTCAACTGGATATCCATATGACGAAAAAGAGATCTTCATCCTTACCTCACACTATACTCAAAAATCAATTTCAGATGGATGGTAGGTAAAAGGTAAAACCATAAAATCTTTAAAAGAAAGCATAGGAGAGAATAGTTTCATGACCTTGGGGTAGTCAACAATTTCTTAAACAAGTTTCAAAAACAATAACCATAAAGGAAAAATTTAATAAACTGAACTAATTAAATTAAGAACATATGTTTACCAAAAGACAGAATTAAGAGGTTGAAAAGTCAGTCTCTTAATACCATAATACTATACTATATATTAATAAGACTTGCAATCACAATATATAAAGTACTTTCACAAATCAATAAGTAAAAGGTAGATATCTAAAATTAAAATCAGCAAGAGATTTCAACAAAAGATATCAAATGGCAAAAAAGCATATGAAACAGTGCTCTACCTCACTAATCATCAAGGAAATAAAAAATAAATGGCCAAAATTGGAAAAGTCAAACAATATCAAGAATTAGTAAAGATGTGAAACAACTCATTCTCAAACACTGTTGGTAGGAGTATAATTTGGTGTAATTTACAACCACATTACAAAACTAGTAGTGTCTATTAAAGCTAAATACCATATTCAAATATCTTATGACCCAGCTATTCCACATCTAGATATATACCCAACAGAAATGCAAATATTTCACCAAAAGACATGTACAAGAATATTCAAAGAAGCATTATTCATAACAGTCAAAATCTAGAAACAACCCAACTATCCATCCACAATAGAATTGATAAATAAATTTGTGATATGTTAATATAATGAAATATTGTAGGACAAAGATAATGAATAAATTCCAAATCTATAGAACATAAATGAATTACATGAATAAAATACTGAAAGAAGCATGACACAAATGAGTACATACTGTTTGACTCCATTTTTATAAAATTATAATAAAACTTACAATGTTAGAAATCAGCATAGTGGTTACTTTTGCAGGGAAATGATTGGTACATAAAAGGGAGTTTCAGGGATACTGGTGACACTGTTCATTGAACTGAATACTGTTATAAAGGTGTATTCACTTTGCTGAAAATTCAGCAAATAAACACTTATAATTTGTGTCCTTTCTGCATGCATGTTTTACTTCCATAGAATTTACCAAAACATATACATGTATTTGTAAAGGTTAACTATCTTCTCATCTTCTGTAGGGTAATGAGGAGGGGAAAAAAAAAAAAAAGCACAGCCTGGCCTATTTGGAAAGGGAGCCTTAAGTCTGAGTCATCGGAGCTAGAGAAATAAACTGGGGCTCCCTATAAGCCAGGCCCTTGCTATAGGCACTGTAAATGCAAAGATGAAAAGAGCCAAAATCCCTTAACTTCCAAAAACTCACAGCCTGAAGGGGGAAAAACTCAAATAAATTTGGTAAACTTTAAAGATTATTAAAACCCAAGGCAATTTACAAATGGAAGTCCACATCCTCTGAATGAGAACCTGTTATGCAATTCTAGATCAGACTAATTGAGAACAGAACAAGAGAAAAGGGAGCAAAAGATGAGCCAGATGTGGTTTGGTGGGCAATCTTGAGAGCACATGGGGTTCTTTTTGTTTCTTGCATCTCTGCCCATTAGTCTTGGGTTCATTCATTCATTCAAAAACTTAGTAACACAAAGTAACAATTCCAAAAATTCATCTCTCTATTGACCTTGTAGGTCAATTTCTAGGAGGAAACTGGGGTTATTAGGTAGTAATATCCTCAATTTCCCAGTTGTCCACCACCAACCACCTGCCATACAAACTTATCTGTATCCCCACCCAGACTTTCTTTCCTCCTATCTCTAAGGAAGATAAGTCCCCCTAAAGATCAAAGGTTAATCTCTTCATCTGTGGTACAGAGCCCAGTTCTTTCCAGTTTCCTTGAGACTTAATTCCATTAGTTAATCATTCCAAGTCTCCCTGTTTGAAAGAAACCTCTAAATCTGAACTCCACTTCCTATCTTTCAGTTGACTACCCAATCGACTACAGTCTGGCTTCTGCTCTTACCATACCCCATTAATATTGTTCATGCTACTGATCTTACTGAGGTCACTAATGACCAACTGACACTTCAATTCCTATTTTATTTGTCCTTCATCCTTGGCCCCCAGAGATTTCCAGCCAGAAGGAAAATGGGGACCTCAGTCCTACAACCACAAGAAACTGAATTCTGCCAAGAACACTGAGCTTAGAAGCAGATTTTCCCCAAGTGTCCCCAAACAAAACTCAGTCCAGCTGACACCCTGATTTCCATCTATGGTAACCAGAGCAGAGAACCTAGCCATGCTGTACCAGACTTCTCACCTACAGAACTATGAGTTAATAAATCAGTGTTGTTTTAAGCCATTAAGCTCATGGCAATTTGTTACACAGCAGTAGGAAACTAATACACTAGTCCATTTTTTTAAAGACACTGCTTTCCTAGCTCTTCACTTATTTCTACATGTTCCTTCTCAGTCTCCTGCCCCCTAAATACAGCTTCCCCCAGAGTTCTCCTAATTCTACACACTCTCCCTGGGCAGTGTTATCTGTTCACAGACTTCACCACTCTCTAGGGTTCAAGATCAGATCTTTTTGCTAAGCTCCATACCACTCCATACCACAACTTTTTCTGAGGAACCCACAAGAACTTCTTCTCCCACATATTTGCTTCTGCATTTATTTTTCATTTACCTATCCTGTTTAATGGCACCTTTATCAATCTATCACTCAAGTTAGAAATCTGGACAAAATTCTGCCCTTTCCCTTTTCCCTTACTGAGGGACAAGTCCAATTAGTCACTAAGACTAATTAATTCTGCCTCCTAAATTTCAGCTAGACTTCCTTTCCTCTTCATTCACAGCCAGTATAATACTGCACCTGAACTATGGCAGTAATCTCCTTAGGCCTCTCATCTAATACCCATTCAATGTGGCCTCCATACTACTAAAGCCTGAGTAATCACATAGTTTTACTACATTATCTCTCTTCCTAAAACTCTTTAATGACTGTCCCCTTGTCGTGAGGATAAAATGTAAACTTACCTCTTCTCCTACTCCTCTTTACCAGTATATCAAACTACTATAGGTTCCTAGAAGGACCATGCTATTCTACTGTCACTGCCTCTGCACATGTAATTCCCTCTGTTTGAAATACCTTTCTACCTCTCAGAAGCCTACTCCTACTCAACCATTAGAATCCAGCTCAAATGTCATGTCTTTGAAGTGTCCCTGGCCATTTGAGCAGAGTTGTCCATTCCCTCCTCTATACATCTCTGTACATGCACATATCTCTATTACAGCATTCATCACATTTTAGTGTAATTATTTGTTTACACATCTATCTTTTCTAGAACAAACAGCTCAAAGGTTGGAACTATATTCATCTCTGTAACATAGGCACTGGGCCAGAAACACAGAGATGCTGAATCAGTTTTTGACCAAATCAAAGAAAAAGGTATCTTTTATTCCAATTTACAGAAGCTGAAAGCACTTCTTTAAGTTAGCACTGGATGAAGAGAAATTCTCTTGCCATTAAATATATTTCAAAAACACTATTGTTAATGATACAAGCTTTGGGATAATTAATTTACCTTGTTGCAAGACATTTGTTTCCAAGTTTTCACTACTTTCCAAATTGTTTCTTTCAGACATATTTCTAAAAAGCAATTACTTGATTGAAAGACATGAACACTGTTTTTGATACATATTAACAAAGTGCTTAAGAAAGGTTGCAGCAGCTTATACTTCTTCCAGAAATGTGCTTCTAATATGAAAACTGTGAATAGAGTACAGAACAAATAATAATATAGCTTCTGTTCTCATAAGGTAGAAAAAAGCCTTTATTCTTTTGATATGCTGATAAGATTAAGTCTCTTTCAGCATCCTACTATATTTAAAAATTTCATGTGATAAAAAAATAATGAAGAGAAATTTATATACTTACAGCAGACGTTTATTTGCCAAGGAGAATCCTTTTCAAGCTATGACGTATATATGAGTGTGTATGTGTGTGTGTATCTGATTAGAGAGAGATAAAAATGAAAAGCTTTCAGTTATGTTCCTGGTGTTTCCAGACTTCAAATGTAAGTAATTTAATTTTAAAAATTAATATTCATATATGTTTCATTTATTTGTGTTCATGTTGGGTCCAAAAAGTGGTCAGTGGATCAGATATTTTTATATAAAAAGTTTTATGAATCAAAAATGTATAGACATCACTTCTCAGCCTTTTGGCTACAATCAAGTGTAGTATCTGCTCTTATCAGTTTAGTCTCTGATATATCCTCTATCCGAGGACAATATATTAAATGGATTTTTGGAGCTAGGAGTTGGAATAGGAGCTTGCTCCATCTACTCCATGCAGCAACCTGGTATTGCAGTACTTCCAGACATGGTGCATCAAAAAAAAAATAATAATAATAAAAATAAAAGTATAGACTTATACCAGGATCTAAATTTGTACTTTAAAATTGGTCTCCTCCCAAGTTTTAGATTTTCTCCAATGACAGCTTGAGGCCCTCTCTCCACAGTGTTCTCTCCTTTACAGAGCATTTGTTTTTTTGTTTTCTTTAATAGAGAAGTTGTGGGTTTACAGAACATTCGTGCATAAACAAAGCATTTTTAATACAGCATACCTCCTCCCTTTAACAAACTATAGCTTGTTCATTTTCCTGCACTCATCATGGTAACTTAGCCACAAGAGCCCTCTGAAGACTGCAAAATTTGCAGAATGATTTCAGAAGATCTAGTTAAGCTTTTTTTTTTTAGAAGTTTTTAAAGTTTTTATTAGCATAACCCCTGAAATTCATGCCAACTCTAAAACAGATTCAACTACATAAAAATGTTCAGTATAAAAATACTAGTTAAGCTTTTTTAAATGGGTCATTTCTTCTCCCCCTATAGTAACTGTCATTTTATATTTTAAGTTATTGTCATTAAATATATATATATGTATATAAAATCTATATACATATATATTTGAAAGATTATGTTCTTTCAGAAGACTACTGTCCTAGTCTGCTAATGCTGCAGAATGCAAAACACCAGAGATGGATAGGCTTTTATAAAATGGGGGTTTATTTCACTACACAATTACAGTCTTAAGGCCACAAAACGTGCAAGGTAACACCTCAGCAATCGGGTACCCTCACCGGAGGATGGCCAATGGCCTCCGGAAAATCTCTGTTAGCTAGGAAGGCAGCTGGCATCTGCTCCAAAGCTCCGGCCTCAAAACGGCTTTCTCCCAGGACGTTCCTCTCCAGCAAGCTTGCTTCTCTTCAAAACATCACTCCCAGCTGCACTCCGTCCAGTCTCTTTGAGTCAGCATGTTTTATATGGCTCCACTGATCAAGGCCCACCCTGAATGGGTGGAGCCACGCCTCCCTGGGAACATCTCATCAGTTATCATTCACAGTTGGGTGGGGCACATCTCCAAGCAAATCTAATCAGCATCAAAACGTCTGCCCCACAAGCCTACATCAAAGAATATGGCTTTTTCTGGGGGACATAATACATTCAAACCGGCACAACTACAGAGTAGGAAACCCTACCCAGTTAATGTTTTTAGTTTTTCCTCAAATCTCCTGTCATTTTCAGCATTTCACTTTAAATGCTGTTCAACAGTTGCCCTCACTAAATTGGAACCAAGAGGGACCCCTCAAGAAGCTGGCCTTAGAGGTATCGCTGGCTCCCACAGTTTCAACTTCTATCCAAAGTTTTAGCTGTGGCTTTGAGCATTTCCCAAGAGCTACTCATCTTTCCAAGTGCCTGAATGATACTTCATCATGTCATTCATCATTATCCACAGGACAAGATTCAAAAACTCACTCTTGTATTTAGGGCTTTCCCCATCTAATCCCAACCTATGTTCTCTGATGCCATTATTCTATCTTCTCCACTCCAGGCAAACTGGTCTACATAGTCTCCTTATGGTTCTGAACCTTTCTGATGTTACTCACCTCATATGGAATGCCCTCCTTACTCTGCTTATCCAAATCTCACCTGTCTTCAAGTCCAGCTCAAACCCTAACTCTTAACAAAAACTTCTATCTGTTCCACACATTTATTGCTTTGCACGTCTACTTACCTTTTTTTTTTTTTTTTTTTTTTGGTAAAATTATGTTAACTCCCCTATTAGAATTCTAAACTTCTTGAGGGCAGGCACTGCAACTAATACTTTTGTTCTTCCCCGCAGTCTGGTAGAGTATCTTGCATGGGAATAATAATTTAAGCTAACATTTATGGAGCATATAGTGAGTGCTACATACAATGTTAAAGCTTTCCACTTAATCCTTGTGATAAATCTATTAGGTAAATACTGTTATGTCCCTATTTGCAGGTGACAAAAGGTGATTTACTTACCCAAGATCACAAAGCTAGTAAATGGCACATCTAGAACCTAATTTCAGGCCTCTCTGACTCTACAGCTATCTTTTGATAGTTTCTGATACAAGTAGGTCCTCTTGTCCTAATTGATCCATACTGCCTTCAAGAAATCTTAGGGGAGAACCTAAGATGCTGGCTAGGTGAGACAGGGCAAAAAAACACCTCCGTGAAAAATACTAGATAAAAACCAGAAAGTGACCCAGAACACCAGTTTCAGCGATGCACCAGCTGGACAAAGTCTGCTAAAACCACAGGGACCATGCACTTGCTGAAACCGGGAGTCTGCATTCTGAAACGAGTGAGTAAGCCAGCTGAAAGTCCCGCAGCCACTCTGCAGTGTGGAGAAACCAGGGGTTGATGTTTGGAGACGGACTAGTTCTTTAGGAAGAAAAAAAAAAAAAACCCAGGAGCAGCTGCAGTTATGACGGTGAGAACAGTGCAGTGAAGCACAGCAGGAGTGGGCTGTGCCAACCTCTCGGTGTCTGGCATGGAGGATAGCCCTCTGCTGACTCTTTCAGGGCCAGGGGGCAGAGGGGAGAGCCAAAAGGAGAAAGAAACTGCACAGCTTGCAGCTGGCTCCCTGACAGGCTGGAGACACTCCTGCCCGGGCCATACCCACAACCCAGAGCCATGCCAGGAAAGCCAGTGTGACGGGGAGTGTATCCCATGGCACCACACACATGCCACAATATCAGCTGTGGACAGTGGCCATGGGTGCATACACAGCTAGTTGTCCTGGAGCTGGGAAGGCGGAGCTGAGCGAAAAGGGGGGGGTTGAGACACCCCATTCAGCCATCTTTGCATCAGGCTGGGAGCGCCCCTCCACGGCCCGGTGGCCCAGGGCTTCCCTTGAGGGATGGCGTGCACTTGTGACATAGCACAGCCTTCCCTCAGCAGAGGTCCTGGAAGATCACAGCTGAGAAGGGGGTCCCGCTCGGAAAACCCAGGGTTGCTACATCAATGCTGGGGACTTGTGGGTCAGCAGCAGAGAAAATCTGGGGCAAAAGTGAAATGAAGGTTTAGACTCTTGCAACAGCCTTGAATCTCCGGGAACACCTGGGAGGTTTGATTATTAAAGCTGCCCTGCCTCCCTAATCACCCAGACACACACCCCACATTCAGGGCGGACAGCACCAACACACCCAAACTGAGTTCACCAATTGAACCCCACAAGAATCATTTCCCTGCACACCACAAAGACAAAATTGAGGAGAACTGACTTGAGGGGAATAGATGACTCGCAGATACCATCTGCTGGTTAGTTAGAAAAAGTGTATGCCACCAAGTTGTAGATCTGAAAAATCAGATTGGTATTTTTTACAACTTGAAAGAACCCTATCAAGCAAAGCAAATGCCAAGAGGCCAAAAACAACCGAAAATCTTAAAGCATATGATAAAACCAGACAATATGGAGAATCCAATCCCAAACACCCAAATCAAAATATCAGAAGAGACACAGAACTTGGCACAATTAATCAAAGGACTACAATCAAAGAATGAGAATATGGCACAGGATATAAAGGACATGAAGAAGAACATGGCGCAGGATATAAAGGACATAAAGAAGACCCTAGAAGAGCATAAAGAAGAAATTACAAGACTAAATAAAAAAATAGAAGATCTTATGGAAATAAAAGAAACTGTTGGCCAAATTAAAAAGACTCTGCATACTCATAATACAAGATTAGAGGAAGGTGAACAATGACTCAGTGTCCTAGAGGACCACAGAACAGAAAATGAAAGAACAAAAGAAAGAATGGAGAAAAAAATCAAAATGGGTCTCAGGGATACGATAGATAAAATAAAACATCCAAATTTAAGACTCCTTGGTGTCCCAGAAGGGGAAGAGAAGGGTAAAGGTCTAGAAAGAGTATTCAAACAAATTGTTGGGGAAAACTTCCCAAACCTTTTACACAACATAAATACACAAAGCATAAATGCCCAGCGAACTCCAAATAGAATAAATCCAAATAAACCCACTCCAAGACATATTCTGATCAGACTGTCAAATACTGAAGAGAAGGAGCAAGTTCTGAAAGCAGCAAGAGAAAAGCAATTCACCACATACAAAGGAAACAACATAAGACTAAGTAGTGACTACTCAGCGGCCACCATGGAGGCAAGAAGGCAGTGGCATGACATATTGAAAATTCTGAGAAAGAAAAATTTCCAACCAAGAGTACTTGATCCAGCAAAACTCTCCTTCAATTTTGAGGGAGAGCTTAAATTTTTCACAGACAGACAAATGCGGAGAGATTTTGCCAATAAAAGACCTGCCCTACTTCAGATACTAAAGAGAGCCCTACCAACAGAGAAACAAAGAAAGGAGAGAGAGGTATAGAGAATTTTAACAGACATATATAGAACCTTACATCCCAAATCACCAGGACACACATTTTTCTCTAGTGATCATGGATCTTTCTCCAGAATAGACCATATGCTGGGACATAAAACAAGCCTCAATAAATTAAAAAAAAAAAATTGAATATATTCAAAACACATTCTCTGACCACAATGGAATACAAATAGAAGTCAATAATTTTTGAATTGTAACTCCACTATTTACTTCCTACAGGATATAAAATACACAAACTCTAATGACAAATCAGTGGTTTTGGACTCAATGTAAAATATGTAATTTTAGACAAGAACTATATAAAGGTGGGGGAATGGAGGAGTATAGGAACATAGTTTATGTGTCCTATTGAAGTTAAGTTGGTACCAAAGAAAAACAAGATTGTTATGGATTTAAGAGGTTAATTTTAAGCCCCACAGTAAACACAAAGAAATTATCAGAGAACATGACCATAGAGATGAAAAGTAGAATATGGGTTACAAGAAGTGGGGGAAGGGGCAATAGGGAGTTAAGAAATGAGTGTAGGGTTGCTGTTTGAGGTGAATGGAAATTTCCAGTAATGGATGGCAGGAAGGTGATAGCATTACAACATTCTAAATGTGATTAATCCCACTAATGGAATGCTAGGGAGGGGGTGGAATGGGAAGATTTAGGCTGTATATATGTTTCCACAATTGAAAAAAAAAAAAAGACAGTCTAAATAGATGACAGTTGAATGCCAAGGATGATCCTGGATGGGATCTGAGGATGGAGGACAGGAGGCTCAAAGGGACACAGTTGAGACATAAAAAAAAAAAAAAAAAGGAAATACAGAATGTACACTTTGTATCAATGTTGAATTTCTTGAACTTCTTAGCTGCGCTTAATGGGATTGCATAAAAGAATGTTCTTGTTCATGGGAATTGTATATGTGAATTATAGTGTTTGTTCAAGGATGGGTCCAGCTTGCTCTCATATGTTCAGAAGACACAGCAATAGATGATGGATGATAGATAGGGAGGGACGGAGGGAGGAAGGGAGGGAAAGAGAAACGGTGGTGTGACAGCATGTTAAACTTGGTGGATTGGGGTATTGGGGAGGGGTGTCAGGGTATGCTGGAGTTCTGTGTATGGGGTTTGTATTGTTTTTGCAACTGTTCCTATAACTTCGAACTTATTTCAAAATAAAATTTTTAAAAAAAGAAGAAATCTTAGGCTTTAAAGGTATGAAAATCAGTCAAATTGTGGTTCAGCAACTTTTTTTTCTCCCACTGACATAAAGCTTCTATATAATGACTTTTGCCTGAAAACCAGAGATAAAGTCAACCAAATGATTGCAAATTCCACCTCTGAGCAGGACCCAGTTCCACTCTGGAGTGTCCTAAAAACAGCTTGATTGTCTTCAGAAGATCAATCACCAAAAGAACTGATTTTACTCTTCAGGGATCTAGAGAGGTAGGCTGATCCAGGCTCTCTGGAAAAACTTTCTTTTCCACATCCTTGACTTAACAGCCAGTAGTTAACAAGTGCTGAACAGACTGATGAGTCACAGGGAACATCAGAGCAAAGGGAAGAGCAAAATAGTCAGTTTTTCTACCCAGATAGCCCTTAAATCCTAGTAGTATATGCAACCAAGTAATGTTTGTGATATCAGTGTCTTACATTCCCAGGATATTAGACATTACCAAACTCCTTCATCTTTATTACCTCATTTAATGTTGACAGTAGACCTCTGCAGTGGGTAGACAGCATACGAAGGTCCCTCACATGTGGTTGTACAGATTGTATAATGCAGTAGAAAGCTGGCAAAGGAAGCTAGTGAGACTGAAATCTAGCCCATGCTGTGCTCACCAACATGTGACAGCAACAAGGATGACTATGGGTATCTCCACTTTAAGGATGTGGAAACCTAGTCTCAGAGATGTTACAAGATACAGCTAATATGTGATGGACCCAAGATTAGAATTCAAATAATGTAACTTGCTAGCCAGCATGCTTTTTCAACTACACAGCAAATCTTCCATGGGCTGTCTTCTCATATGGCAGACTGGCATTCTCAGCAACTTGCCCCAATCAGCTGAACCAAAGTTCAGAGCTATTTGGTGTAGCTATGTCCTCAAGCCATAGCTGTTCTCTTCTTGAGAAAGCTAAGAAACAGATATGTGTGCCAACCATCCCAGGTAGGACACTTTAGATGGATCTCTACCAGTTTTTGAAGAAAAAAAAAAAAAAAATCACCTGCCCTACTAGTAATGAACCATGACATCATCACAGTAGCAGAGAGTCAACATTATTTGTATCATAAGAGGTGGTATGTGGAAAGGACATGGGATGTGAAATCCAATTATCCATATTTAGATAGTGACACTACACTTAACTAGCTACCAGGCCCTGGGAGATAAAACAATACTTTTATTATTTGTCATGCCCTGTACTTTACTTACATGATGAATAATCTCACACAACCCTAAGTATGTTCCTTCTTTATCCACTTTTCACAGATGAAGCAACTGAGGCTCTGTGAAGTTCAAGGAACTTGCCCTACGTTACACTGCTGGGGAGTAGAGAAGACAGGATTCAAACCAGGGCAATCTGGCTCTGAAACTCATGTTCTGAATTTCTCAGTCTTTGTTTCCTCTGGAATAAAATGGAGATAATAATAACAGCTGTCCTACCTAAATAGCCAGAATTATATTACTGTATATGAAAGCATTTAATAAATTGTAAAGCAGTAAAGGTCAATGCACGAAACGACAGCTAATCTTGACATGCAGATGGGCTTGTCTGCCAGGTCTCCTTTCCACTTAATGACAGAAGTCAAATGTTTTATGTCAAGCCTGTGCCTCTCCTAGGAACAACGATCTTGCTATCCAGACATTTCTTATCCCACCTCTGCTTATATATCTTGCATATAAGCAATGGAAGCACAATATACAGAAGAACATATCCTTAACTGCCCTGAGGCTACTTATTTTTTGTTGGTGGTGGTGGTGGTCTGTTAGCTGGTAGTGGTGGTGATGATGATGATGTTTATTCTAACTACCATTTCTGAGCATTTTAATTGCCTTATAAGTTAATCCTCATAATAACCCTAAAAGATAGATGCTATCATTCTTATCACTTTTCAGATAAGGAAACCCAAGCTTAGAAATTTGAAAATAGTTTGTCCAAGGTGACATAACTAGTGCATAGACAAGCTCAGGTCTATTTTGACTCCAAAGCTTAACTTTTATCCCTTACCTTCTGCCACAATCAGGCACAACCTAGAGGACTAAAGTCAGTAATTATTTTCTTTACAATCAGGCTTCTACCTCCTATTGCGTCTACCTTTAGTGACCATATTTTTCCATACCAGAAGTTAAAACATGTAATCTGACAATCTGAAATCATTAAACTCCAGAAAAATTCAGGACCTGTGGTTGTTTGGTCTTTATCCCCTCCCCCAGACCTGATCAAAGAGAACAAACTCAGTTCACATTGTCATGTTTCTGTTCTAAGCCCAGGCCTGGCTCTTAGTGTTCCTGAGTTCACTCCATTTCCCAAGTAGAGACCTTTATACAAAACTCTTCACCCCAATCCATCACAGCCTCTTAGAGTCTGAATCCTCAGTTAGTCTTATCACTATGAAAAATCCCTCTCTGAAAAGCAAAAGGTAAAAGGAAGAAATTTTTCCCTTCTTTTTTTTTTAATAAGAAGTCTTCAGGCATCCCTTTGAAAGGTCCCACCCTGTTTCAGCAATGGCCTCTCCCAGGAAGAGAGCAGGAGGCAAAAAGTTTATCTGCCCTTTCAAGGGAAGAACATTGTTTTGCCTCTTTTCTAAAGTAGTTTTTCAGTGCAGTTTGCACTGTATATTGCAAAGAGGATGTATATGCATAAATAATCTGCGAATTCATTAGTTCAACAAATATTTATTGATTACCTATTATGTGGCTGGCTCCGAATACTCATTCCTTCTCCCTTCAGTCTAAATGCATATTCAAGAATATTCAAAAGTAGGAAACATGAAAGATAAGAGCTTCCTATACTGGAGGGAGGGGGAAATGTGTGCAAATAAAAAAATAAAAAATAAACAAATAAATGGCAGATTGGTATAAGTGCTACAAAGAACAGAAAGGTGATGTGAGTGAACAAATCTGGTAGCGTATTTAGACTACCTGGTTATTAAAGGCTTCCTTGAGGAGGTGATATATCAGCTGACACCTGAATTAAAACAAGGAACCAGACACGTTAAGATTGGTGGTAGAGGATACAGAGAGAACAGCTAATGCAAAGGTCCTAATGCAAGAACAAGCCTTTAGAGCAGGGATTAGCAAACCTTTTCTGTGAGGAGTCAATCAGTAAATATTTTAGGCTTTACAATTCACATTAAGTTTCCAGTGACATGTTCTTTGTTTTTGTTCTAGTTGTAGTTTTACAACTCTTTAAAAATGTAAAAACCATTCTTTAGTTCCTTGGCATTATGAAATCAGACCTCAGGCAAAATTTGATCCTCAGGCAGGCCTTAGTTTTTTGACTTCTGCTTTAGAGGAACATCTAATCAACTGCAGCCAGAGAGCCAGTGAATAAGAAGAAAAGGGGTACAAGATATTATCTGAAAGGTAGTTAAGACCTTCTTAGACAAGTTAAGATTTTTAATTTTTTTTCTAAGTGTGATGGGAACTCCCTGGGGAGTTTTAAGCAGGGCAATGACATGATCTATGTTTTAAAAGGATCACAATGGCTCTCAGTGAAAAAGAGATTGGTGGGGGAAAGAGTAGAAACAAAGAGACAATTGGTTAGGAAGCCTACTACAGTATCATCCAGGAAGGAAAGGACAAGAAGATAAGAGTACTGGTGTAGAAAAGGAAAGAACAAGAATTAAACTGAACACCCTCACTGAGAGTTATGTTTATCACTGATGAATAAAATCATGGCAGGAATCTTGAACTTGTACTTTAAAATCAAGAGTGGTATAATGAGCTTCAATTGAACTATAAGTAGCATTAAGTTTATTTGATTCATGGGAAAATCTTGGATAGTCTAATTTTTAAGAACATTTTGACATGTTTGATTTATAGATATTTGACTTTCAGGAAGATCATCTTTTCCTCTTTCATCCTAGAGAAATGATTTCCATTTTTTCATCTGGTTCCAACACATACTATTTTTCACCCTTCCATCTAAATGCATGATAAAGTATACTCAAAATTTTTCTCTAATTTCAGAGTGCACTGTGGTCAACAAAAAGATAACTGTTTCCTCTTTAAAATCCAAGAAACTTCCAACATCTCTTGGTAACACACCCCTCTTCTTACACCATCTAAAATGAAAATAAACTCATCTTTTGTTCCTTTAATAAAATAGCAGATAAGTACATACACAAAAAGACTCAAATGATGGCGACCTTTAAGTACTAGGGAGATAAAATGGAAGATGTCATTGGCTGGGTTCCTGGAAAACAGTCTGAGAAGATTTGCATGCAAAGGATTTATTGGAAGAGGGGCACAACTAGCAAATACACCTGCAATGAAAGGAAGGCAGGAAAAATCAGAGGGAGACATTGGCCCTCAATATGGTTGCAACTGAATTCTCAGCTGATCTTATGATGAGCTCTGGAGCTGGGTCACTCAGTCTTGTTCCCAGATGAGGCAAGGAAGCCGGGTCTTTGCACACCTGCATCAACCAGTCATTGGCTACGGGCTCCTAGGAACATACTCTTGAGTGAGGCAGTTTCCCACATCCTAAGGCAATGCCCAGCAAGAAACAAAGCTTAAAGCAACCAGCAGATAACATTCCCAGCAGCTGAGGGTAGGTACATCAGCCATGAAGAGGGGATCTCAGCGGAGCATTATAGTATCCACTACAGAGGAATACTCAAGTTTCCTCGTATAGTCCTTGTGCCGATTTGAATGTTCCCCCAAAACGCCATTATCTTTGATGTAATCTTGTGTGGGCAGATGTATCAGTGTTGATTAGACTGTAATTCTTTGAGTGTTCCCATGGAGATGTGACCCACCCAACTGTGGGTGATGACTCTGATTGGATAGTTTCCATGGAGGTGTGGCCCCGCCCATTCAGCATGGGCCTTGATAAGTTTACTAGAGCACTGTATAAGCTCAGACAGAAGGAGCAAGCTTGCTACAGCCAAGAGGGACACTTTGAAGAATGCAAAGAAGCTGAGAGAGTAGCTGCAGGTGACAGACAGTTTGAAGATGGCCATTAAAGCAGACTCTTGTTCCGGAGAAGCTAAGAGAGGACAAATGCCCCAAGAGCAACCAAGAGTGACATTTTGAAGAGAGCTGTGGCCTAGAGAGGAACATTCTGGGAGAAGCCCATTTTGGAACCAGAACTTGGAGCAGACACCAGCCATGTGCCTTCCCAGCTAACAGAGGTTTTCTGGACACCATTGGCCATCCTTCAGTGAAGGTACCCAATTGTTGATGTGTTACCTTGGACACTTTATGACCTTAAGACTGTAACCGTGTAACCAAATAAACCCCCTTTTATAACAGCTAATCCATTTCTGGTGTTTTGCATTCTGGCAGCATTAGCAAACTAGAACAGTCGTTTTCATTGTTTAATGTTTACCATGACATATAGTATTTCCCCATGGACATATATTATTTTTATTAAAAATAGTCTGCATGTTCTAATGTTTGGGAATATATATATATATATATATATTTTAATTACTGCTGAAAAAGTAACTCAAGTGCCATTTCAACCGTGTGCCCTTATCCAGCTGGTCCCTACACCTAACTCTTCAATCTTAAAAGGTCTCCTGCCTCCAGTTTCCTCCAAGTTCTTATTGGAGGGTGGGAAAGAATGTTCCATAGCACACCTGCATTAGTTCCTCAAGTAATCATTGATAGCAATTCAAGGCACCGGCAAATAACAATAATCAACAAAACACAATCACTCTATCTCTTACGAATATTATTTCTAGTGGGTAAGAGAGACTTTAAATAATAAATTTCTTTATAAATTATTTGATAAAAATGCTATGAAGCCACAAACAAAAAAAATAAATTAGACTTTATCAAAATTTAAAATTTTTGTGCATCAAAGGACATAATCAGGAAAGCAAAAAGACAACCTACAGAATGGGAGAAAATAGTTGCCAATCATATATCTAATAAGGCTTTAATATCTAGAATGTATAAAGAATTCCTACAACTCAACAATAAAAAGACAAACAATGTAATTTTTAAATGGGCAAAGGATATGCATAGACATTTCTCCAAAGAAGATATACAAATAGCCAATAAGCACACAAAAAGATGCTCAACATCAGTAGCCACCAGGGAAATGCAAACCAAAACCACAATGAGATAACTACCTAATACCCAGTGGAATGGCTATTGTTTAAAAAAATTGGATAACACAAAAGGTTGGTGAGGATGTAGAGAAATTGGAACCCCATACATTGTTGGTAGAAATGAAAAATGGTGTAGCTGCTGTGGAAAACTAGGAATATATATACCCCCAAATAACTGAAAACAGGAACTCAAACAGATACTTGTACACCAGTGTAATGTCAGCATTATTCAAAACAGCCAAAATGCAGAAAAAACCCAAGTGTCTATCAACAGATGAATGGATAAACAAAATGTGCTATATTCATACAACAGAATATTATTCAGCCATAAAAATGAAGTTCCATGAATGTAATTAGCACCAATGAATTTCATACTTGAAACTGGTTAAATGGGAAATTTTATGTTGAATATATGTTACCACAATAAAAACTTAAAAATTAAAAATTTTTAAAAATAAAAATATGAAGTTCTGATACATACAACATGGATGAACCTTGAAATCATTAGGTTGAGTGAAATAAGTCAAACACAAAAGGACAAACATTATATGATTCCATTATATGAAATATGTAGAATAAGCAAATTCATAAAGACAAAAAGTAGATTAAAGGTTACCACGGGCTGGACAGAGGGGGGAAATGAGGAGTTATTGTTTAGTGGGTACAGGATTTCTAATTGAGGTGATAAAAGAGTTTTGTTGATGGATGGTAATGATGATAGCACAACAATGTGAATGTAACACCATTGAAACGTATACCTAAAAATTGTTCAAATGTGAAATTTTGTCATATATATATATACATATTTAATGCTATGAAGAAATACCAAATGCTATGAAACCGTATGATGGTAGATTCTGGTTTGTGGGGTCAGGATGTGTTTTCTGGAGTTAACAAGCTGAGCCTTAAAGAACAAAAGGATAAGGTGTAGCAGTATATTCCATGCAAAAGGAACACCATGCTTACTCCTGCCTTCAGGCTCTGAAGGAGGAGATGTAGTGCATTCAATGAATTAAAAATAAACCCAGCAGCCAGCATGCTAGCGTTCAGAGTTCAATTGCCTGGAAGGAGGGAATGCACAGTGACACTGGTAAGGTAAGCAAGGGCAATGCAAAGCCATTAGAAGTGGGTTTGTTTTTTACTTTTTTTTTTTTAAACTTCTCATATTGAAATGATTTCAGAATTACAAAAATTTTACCAAAATATTACCTACACTTTTTACCCATATTCTCCAAATGTTATCTTATATGACCAAAGTGTAATTATCAAAATCAGGAAATTAACATCAATACCATCACCTAATCTACAGGACTTATCTTACCAATTGCTCCACCAACGTCCCTGCAAGAATCCAATCAAGGATCACGCATTGCATTTAGCTGTCATGTCTTTTTAGTCTCTATTCATCTGGGAGGGTTCCTTTACACTTTTGAAGAGCACTGGCCAATTCTTTGGTTTAATGCCCCTCAATTTTGGTTTATCTGATGTTTCCTTAAGATAGAATTGAAGTCATGCATTTCTTTTTCAAGTCATGCATTTTTGGCAATAATTCCACAGAAGTTATATTTTGTCCTTCTCAGTGCATCATATCAGGAGGGACATGATGGTGATTTGTCTCATTGTAATGATGTTAACTTTGATCATTTGGTTAAGGTAGTGTCTGCTAGATTTCTCCACTGTAAAATTATTTTTCCCTTTTTTCTTAAATATCTTCAGGGAAATACTTACTGACAATATGCATGTACTGTTTTGCTCACTAATTATCCATCAGTGATTCTTGCCTACAATGATTATTCCTGTGGTGCCTACAAATAGTGATTTTCTATTTTCATTAATTCTACTTCAGTATACTTGGAATTTTATTATAAAGGAAAGCTTTTCTTTCTCTGATTTATTCATTTATTTTTTTACTCTTTACTGGATTCATATTGTATTCTATGGATTATAATTCATAACTATAATTCATATTGTTGCTAGAATGTCCCTGATTTGGCCATTGGGAGCTGTTCTAGTTTGCTAATGCTGCTGGAATGCAAAACACCAGAGGTGGACTGGCTTTTATAAAAGGGGGTTTATTTGGTTACACAGTTACAGTCTTAAGGCCATAAAGCGTACAAGGTAACAACACATCAGCAATCGGGTACCTTCACTGGAGGATGGCCAATGGTGTCTGGAAAACCTCTGTTAGCTGGAAAGGCACATGGCTGGTGTCTGCTCCAAAGTTCTGGTTTCAAAATGGCTTTCTCCCAGGACGTTCCTCTCTAGGCTGCAGTTCCTCAAAAATGTCACTCTTAGTTGCACTTGGGGTATTTGTCCTCTCTTAGCTTCTCTGGAGCAAGAGTCTGCTTTCAACAGCTGTCTTCAAAATGTCTCTCATCTGCAACTCCTGTGCTTTCTTCAAAGTACCCCTCTTGGCTGTGGCTCCTTGCTCCTTCTATCTGATCTTATACAGTGCTCCAGTAATTTAATTCAGACCCACCCTGAATGGGTGGGACAACACCTCCATGGAAATTATCCAATCAGAGTCATCACCCACAGGTGGGTGGGGCGCAAAGAATTACAATCTAATTAACACTGATAGGTTCTGCCCACACAAGATCACATCAAAGTTAATGGTGTTTGGGGGGACATAACACATTCAAACTGGCACAGGAGCCTCTACAAGTTGGCACCTCAGTTCTTCTGACATGGCCCCATCAGTTTTTGAGCACTTCCTTACTTTCAAGCCAACAGAGACGTTGCAGGGTCATGTCCTTTTCCTGCTCAGTATGGAATCAGCAATTTCTCCAAAGAGCTCTGGTTCCCTTTATTGTAGAATAAATACTACAAGCACTCTAGTATTTGGTTTTGGAATGTCCTTGCCTTAGGCTCTTTCAGCAAATAGAGCTAGAAAATATATGTATACACACATCTGTGTGTGTATCTATATCTATACCTATAAAATCATGAATTTGTATTAATATATCTAATTCCAATCCAACATCAGAGGGTTAATTCTAGCCTTCTCTCTTTTTTTTTAAATTCATCAAATATTTCTTGAACCCACCATTGTCTAGGTGCAGTGCTAGACATTGGGGATACAGGAGTGTGCCAGTTTGGATGATTTATGTCCCCCAAAATGCCATATTCTTTAATGTAATTTTGTGGGGGCAGACATATTAGTGTTGATTAGGTTGGAATCTTTGGATTAGGTTATTTCCATGGATATGTGACACACACACACACCCCACCCAGGCCAATTATGGGTAATACCTTTGAAAAACTTAAACAAGATAAGGGAATGAAAAATAAAAAGTAGGCTCTTCTTTCCATATTCAGTCTCACCATCCAGAGGTAATAATTTTAAACAATTTCCTATGTATGCTTCTAGAAATTCTCCTTACATAGCACTGTATATATGCATTAAGCTTTAAAATACAAACGGAATATTACTACAGATACAATTTTGCTCCTTGCTTTTTTTCACTTTGGTTTTTGGTGCTTGGCAACTATCCTACCTTCTTTAAGTAATAGGCCCCAATTTAGCATAGTAAGAATGTAAGCTCCATTTCTCTTGCATATATATATAAGTACATATATGTGCATGGGAGTAGAATTGCTGTGTCATAACTCTATGTTTAAACTTTTGTGACACAAACACAGTTTTTCAAAGAAGCTGAACCATTTTACATTCCCATCAGCAATGTATGAATGTTCCAATTCCTCCACATCCTTATCAACACTTGTTTTGTTTTGTTTTGTTTTTTAACTCACTGCAGTATCCTCAGCACCTAAATAGTACCTGGAACATTAAGTATATGCTCAATAAATATTTGCTAAGGAATTGGCTTCCTTTTGAGGACATATCTTCATTCAAGGTATTCTGCTCTCCCTTGGCCAAATGGCAAAGAAGACTGATTATATGTTTCCTTCTTAGATTTTTAACTGTGAGTAGTACCAAAACAGTGGGAGCTTATTCATTCCACTGCTGTAACTCAGATGAGAACATGGAAATGTTCCTGCTATCAAGATTCTCAGGGGTGGCTGTTACCTGACTGCTCCTAACCTGGTTTTACTGCCTTACCTTCCATCCTGTGAGCTCCCCCGTGTCCTTCCAATGAATCCCCTTTTTTTTCTTAAGTTAGCTCAGGGCTTTTCAGCCTCAGACTATTGACATTTTGGGCTAGATAATTATTTTGTTGTGAAGGGTTGTCCTGTGCATTGTAGGATGTTTAGCACCATCCTGGTCACTACCCATGAGATGCCAGTGGCACTGTAAGAACTATTGTTACAACCCCATTGTAACAACCCAAAATGGCTCCAGACATTAATCATTAATTACCAAATGTTTCAGGGAGTAGGACAGACACTGTATTAGCTAGAATTGATTTCTTTATCCAAAAAAAAAAAAAAAATCCTAACTAACAGATACTGAATCTTGGTCTAGTTTTCGTTACTGTTCCATACAGAAATATTTCATTTAATAGCTCAGCTACATAATATTATGCTATATGGATATGTTACAACTTATTAAATCAGTCTCCTAATGAATTTTAAAATTGTATCTCATGTTATTTTTAAAGATACACACAGCTCACTCATTTAAAGTGTGCAATTCAATGAAGTTGTACAATTATCACTACAATCAATTTTAGAATATTTTCATCACCCCGAAAAGAAACCCTGTACCCATTAGCACTAACTCCCCATTTCCCTCCAACTCTCCCAACTCCCCCAGTCCTAGGCTACCATTAATCTACTCTTGTCTATGTAGAACTGCCTATTTTGAACATTTCATATAAATGGAATCACAGAATATGTGGTCTTTTGTGACTAGCTTCTTCCACTTAACATAGTATTTCAAGGTTCATCCATGCTGTAAAAGGTACTAGAACTTTATTCCTTTTATTGAAAAATAATATTCCATTGTATGGATGTATCATACTTTGTTTATCCATTCACCAATTGACAGGCATATGAATTGTTTCCTCTTTTTTGTTATTATGAATAATGCTATTAGCATTTCTGTGCAAGTTTTTGTGTCAACAAATGTTTTCATTTCTCTTGGGTATATATGTGTGCAAGTTTTTGTGTCAACATGTTTTCATTTCTCTTGGGTATATATATGTGCATGGGAGTAGAATTGCTGGGTCATAACTCTATGTTTAACCTTTTGTGACATAAACAGTTTTTCAAAGCAGCTGAACCATTTTACATTCCCATCAGCAATGTATGAATGTTCCAATTTCTCCACATCCTTATCAACACTTGTTATTATCATATTTTTACTATAAGCTTCCTAGTGGGTGTGAAATAGTATCTCATGTTTTCTTTTTAAACTTTTCATTGTAGTAACCAATATACAAATCAAAATTTCCCATTTTAACAATTTTTGAATGTATAATTCAGTGCTATCAATCACATTCACAAAATTGTGCTACCGCTGTCAACTTCCATTACCTAAACTTTTTCATCACCTCAAAAAGAAACTGTACGCATTAAACACTAACTCCTTCCTCTCGCCCCCTCAGCCGCTGGTAACCTGTAACCTATTTGTCTCTATGAATATGCTTATTCTAGCTATTTCATATAAATGAGATCATACAATATTTGTTTTTTTGTGTCTGTCTAGCTTATTTCACTCAACATTATGTCTTCAAGGTTCATCCACGTTGTAGCATGTATCAGAATTTCATTCCTTCTTACAGCCAAACCATATTCCATTAAGTGTATATATCCTATTGTGGCTTTGATTTGCATTTCTCTGATGACTACTTGTTGTAGTTTGCCAAGGCTGGTATAACAAATAGTACAGACTGGGTAGGATAAACAACAGTAATTTATCGTCTCACATTTCTGTAGGCAGAAGTTGAAAATTAAGATGTCAGCAGGATCACACTTTCTCTTAAGTCTGTAGCATTCTGGTCGTGGCTTGCCAACAATCCACAACTCAATCTCCACCTCTGTTTCAAGGCCATCTGTCTCGTTCTATGTCCTACTCCTTGTGTGTGTTCGAATTTCCTCTGCTTATAAGGACTCCAGTTATCCTGGATAAAGGCCCACTGTGATTCAATTTGACCTCACCTTAACTAAAAACATCTTCAAAGATCCTGTTTACAAATAAGTTCACATCCACAGGACCAAAGGTTAGGATGTGAACATATCTGTGGAGTACATGAGTCAATCAATGAAGCTAATGATGGTGAGCATTTTTCATGTAACTTATCAACCATTTGCGTATCATCTTTGAAAAAATGTCTATTCAAATCCTTTGTCCACTTTTAAATTGGGTTATTTGTCTTTTATTACTATTTATATATTGATTATTTATATATATTGATTATTTATATATTCTAGATACAAGTCCTTTATTAGACATATAATTTGATTGATTATTTATATATTCTAGATACAAGTTCTTTACTAGGTATATAATTTGCGAAACTTTTCTCCCATGTATGGGTTGTCTTTTCACTTTGATAGTGTCTGCAGTGGGTTAAATCAGGTTCCCCAAAATGATATGTTCATGTAACATATAACATGCTTCGAAATTTGCTCTACAGCTACTTGTTAAATTATACCTTAAAAGTTATCACATTTCTGAATATATGTTATACTTCGCAATAAGGAAATAACTGAAATGGCAGCACTGTAACACATAACATTCTTTGAAATTTGCTCTCTAACTACTTGTTATATCATACTTCAAAAGTTATCACTTTTCTGTATATATGTTATATTTCACAATAAAAAATGTAAAAAAAAAAAAGATACGTTCAAATCCTAACCCCCGGTATCTGTGAATGTAACCTTATTTGGAAGCAGGTTCTTTCCCAACTGAATCAAGTTACAATGAGTTCATACTGGATTAGGGTAGGGCCTAAATCCAATGACTAGTATCTTTATAACAGAAATGACAGGGAGATTCAGACACAGAGGCATAAAAGAGACACACAAGGAAGAAGGCCCTGTGAAAACAAAGGCAGAGATTGGGGTGATGCAGCTACAAACCAAGGAATGCCAAGGATTGCCAGGAGCCACCAGAATCTAGGAAGCGGCAAGGAAGGACTCTTCCCAGATCCTTCAGGGAGCATGGTCTTATAGACACCTTGATTTTGGACTTCCAGCCTCTGGAACTATGAGAGAATAAATTTCCATTGCTATAAACCATCCAATTTGTGGTATTTTATTACAGCAGCCCTAAGGAACTAATAGTGACCTTTGCAGCAAAAAAGCTTTAAATTTTGACTGCCAGTCTTCCTTTCAGGTAAAAACAATGTGCCATGAAAAAGTAGCCAGTTCAGCTTGCATCTCAATCTCATAAGTCCTTTTCCTGAGACAGCCATCATATTTCGGATACAGCAGAAGTGTGCATATTTTCCATCTCATCACATAGATTTTTAAAAAGATGGGTCTCTAAGGATCAAGATTGAATGGAATAGATATTTTTTAGTGTTTAATCAAAGATTCTTAAGTGAAACTGGTTTCTTATTTATTTAAATTTTGTACTACATGTACATAATGAAGAATACATGATTATTAGTATAGTTTGGTGCCATTGCTTTGAACAGTGCTAAGGTGCCAGCAGTTTTCTCCACTGTTGCTTGTACTGTCAGTATAAATGCCAATGCAATGAAAAAGGTAAATAATGTCTTAGTATTATGAAAATAGTCTTGACCTCACAGACTCCCTGCAAAGGGTCTTGAGAGCCCCAGGGGTAGTAGACCCTACTCTGAGAACTACTGGTCTATCAAATCCTGTTTACTTAAATCCTTTTTACTTAAAAAGGAAAATAATTCATTTATACACATTTTCTCATAAAACTGATACTCTAGGAGCAAGCTACAGGAAGGAAGATAAGCATGTTATCCTACGATATTTATCTTCTCTTGATACACCATTGCATATCTGCAGGGAACACAACCCAGATAGAGGAATTTAAGCAAGAATAATGAAAAGTAATGAATGGGTCTTCTACCACTTTAATGAGAAAAAGGAGAATTGCTGGATGATAATTATTTGTAAAATTATTTATCCTTTGTAAATATCTATCCCATTAGAGTAGATATGAGTTGATAGGATTCCATTCTCAGGGTAACTAATGAAAATAAGACAGGTTTTAGATTGTCCTCTGTAAGTAGCCAGTGAAACTTCTGTCTAGAATTAAGAAAACAACATCAACTCACAGTAACCCTGCAGATGCTGAGTGAGTAAATGTACTCTGGGGATAAAAATCTTCCCATAAAGGCACTTTAGTGAGCACCAAGGACATTAAAGACCTGAAAACTACTTAACCTTTCTAAGCATCTTCAAGAACTTACAGCCATGCTAAAGCAAACCTCTGAAAATGCCTACAGACTTGGTTCAGGTTACTCAGACCTGGCCCAGTCCTATCTTAGGTCTCTGTTTCCAATCTACCCTGGATATCACTGCAAAACTAATCTCCACAAATCACTCTCTTCAAGCCCCACCTTTACTCAAAAGCTTTTAATAATAATAATTAAGAGCTAACACCAACTGAGTTCTTACCATGTGCCCAGCATTGTGATGAACAATTTAAATGTCTCTTCTTATTTAATTCTCCCAGGAACCAAACGTAGGTTCTGTAATTCTCCTCCTGGATGTGTGAAAACTTTGGCTTAAAGAGATTCAAAGATTCAGTAACCTGCCCAGGGTGGCTAAACTTCTAAGTGGCAATGCTAGGAATCAAACCTAGGCTGTAATTACAAAGCTGAAGCTCTCAACCACTGCAGTATTTTCGCAGAGATCCTCTAACACTTAGGGAGCTAATAATCACTTAGGGAGCTTGTTTAAAAAGACAGCTAACTGGGCACCAACATAGGTACACAGATCAGAATTTTCAGGGTAGTTCTCTGATTCACACCCACTACACACTGACTTCCCATTTTTACAGAACGAAGTCAATTCCTTATTTCTAAACTGTATTTAAACTGTAGGTTCCACAAAGGAAGGGACTGTGATTTGTTTTGCTCATCATTGAATCCCCAGAGCCTAGCTTAGTGCTTGTCACATATGCTCAGTATTTGTTAAATGAGTAAATAAATAAATTCAAGGCTTTTTACTATTCCCTATTTGTTCAGTTTGCTAACACTGCCATTATGCAAAATACCAGAAACAGATTGGCTTTTATAAAGGGGGTTTATTTGGTTACAAATTAACAGTCTGAAGGCCATGGAAATGTCCAAATTAAGGAATCAACACAAGTATACTTTCAGCGAAAGAAGGATGGCATCCGGAAAACCTCTGTTAGCTGGGAAGGCACATGGCTGCCATCTGCTGATCCCAGGTTGTGTTCCAGTTCCACTCTCAGCTCCTGTGCTTTCTTCAAAATGTTGCTCTTTGGGCGTTTTGTCCTCTCTTAGCTTCTCCAGAGCAAACAGAGGGCTAGCATCTACAAAGCATCAGCAAAAGTCTGCTTTCAGAGGCCATCTCCAAAATGTCTCTCTGTGCTGCTCTGAGGTCCTTCTGCTTGTGAGCTCTTCTATAGGACTACAGTGATTAAATGAAGACCCACCCTGAATGGGTGGGGTCCATATCCCCACGTAAATAATCCAATCAAACGTTTCAACCACAGTTGATTGAGTCACATCTCCATGGAAACACTCACTCAAAGGATTACAACTCAGTCAACACTAATATGTCTCCCCCACAAGATTGCATTGAAGAATACGGCATTTTGGGGGACATAATACATCCAAACCGTCACACTATTTAACAAGCCAACCATGTTTTCCATTCTTACTCAACAAACACTACAGTTACAGAGGTTAACTCCAATCTCTACATCTTTTCATCGTTATTCTGATCCCTCATCCTTCTCTACTTCTTCACCTATATAATTCCTCCTTTTGCTATAAGGCCTGTGTTTCCTGTTTCACAAAGCTCTCTTTAACATGCCAGCCCACAAGTCTTTTCTGAACTTCTACATTCCTTTGTATTTCTATGATATTCATTTGGCAGTTCATCAAATACTGCTGTGTATCATTATATTTCATGTATAAGTGCCTTGTTTTACTTTTTCTAAATACCAGGACTTCTAGGTTATTTGACTGCTCCTATTCAATTTCCTACTGGAGTACCAATGTGCATCATAAGTCCTCTATAAATATCTGCTGAATGAATTAATGAAGAACTTTTCTTGTGGCCTGCAATGTGGACTCAGACTGCAGTTCCTCACCAAATTTAGCAATTTCTAGTTTTCCTTGGAGGACACCTGAATACACTGTACCATATCTCTGTGGCATACTTCCAGGGCCCCTTTCACAAGACAGTTTGAAACAAGTGAGGTGAAAGAACATTAAAGTAATATACTATTTTAAATTTCCTGACATATTTAGAGCAGTCCCTAAACAAGTATTCCTAAATCCACTACAGAGTTATTGATATAGTCCGTAACTTTTTAGGATACCTATATTGTCAATACTTACTCTTCTCTGAAGCTTAGAAAATCCTTAAATATTTTTAATAGACTAATTTACATAAAAATACTAGGATTTATTTAGTATATTCACAAAATTGTGAAAAAAATTATTTTGGCTATAGTAATGTTGGTTATTCTTCTGGGTAAATACATTTATCATAATCTTTTAACCCTATATAAAACACAAGACTGCATTTCAACTTTTCTATTTTTTTCTATTTTTTTTAAACTTTATGAAATTAAGACTTTTCAAACTCGGAGAGTAAATTATTCTGAGTTTTATTTGAAAATTCAAGTTGATGAAATTTAAGCTGTATGTGTCATCCTCTTCAAATACAAGGATTAATTTATTTCATGAGCTTTATCAATCATGATTTTTGCCCATACTAATAAAAATATATATAATAATAAAGAATTATTGGTTATCTCTTTATCTGTTTTCCTTTAGATAGCCTTATGAACATTTTATATAGGGCTAATTTTTTTTTAACAGTTTTGTTAAGATGAAATTTACATACCATAAAATTCACCCATTTTAAATGTACAATTCAATGTTTTTTTAGTATATTTACAGTTATGTCACCATCATCATAATCTAATTTCATTTTCTTTTTTTTAACTGAGATATGATTCACATGCCATAATATTCACCCTTTTAAACTCAGTGGGTTTTAGTTTATTAGCAAAATTGTACAACCATCACCACTATCTAATTTCAGAAAATTCTCATCACCCCAAGCAGAAACCCTGTACCCATTAGCAGTCACTCCTCATTACCCACCCAAGCACTCCAGCTCCAAGCAACCACCAATCTTCTTTCCATCTACATGGATTTGCCTATTCTCAACATTTCATATAAATGTAATCATACAATATGTGGTCTTTTGTGACTGACTTCTTTCACTTAAGCATAGTATTTTCAAGGTTCTTCAATGCCTTAGAATGTATCAGAACTTTATTTCTTTTTATGCCTGATATTCTACTCTATGGATAAAGTACATTGGGTTTATCTAGTTCATCAGTTGATGGATATTTGGGTTGTTTCCATTTTTTGGCTACAAAAAATAATGCTGAAAAGTGCTATCAACATTCAAATACAAGTCTTTGTGTGGATGTATGTTTCATTTCTCACCTAAGAGTGAAATTACTGAGTCAGGTGCTAATCGCTTTTAAGATGAATAACAATTTTTCTATTTCACAAGGCTTTCCTGGCTTTGAAACTAGATTTTCATTAAAATGCCAATATAAAATCCATTTTTATAATAAGATTAATCTGCAAATAGCTTTGCTATTTCCATAATTGTATCATATTACTTTCCAATTTGGTCAAATAGAAAATCTAAGATGAGGTGAGCACTCCTTTTAGAGTAAATCATAAAACCTAACGGAGTTTGCACTAGTCTTTTTAACCAGTTTGCCAAGATTAAATTCTGTTTTTAAGCAGGATGTATACATCTATACCTGTAGCTGACAATTGTTAAAGAGAGAAATACACAGTAAGGGAATGCTTATGCAGTACAGGAGCAACGAACAGGAATTTAAAATATTAGACATCCCGATTAAACTAAATACTCATTTTCCTTCCCCAGTAAAGGCCTGTTTCTCATTTCATTATAATTAGTGCTTTCATAAATGCATATTTCAGAAATTGAAAGCCAAATAAACTTCTGGTCACATGTTATTTTTGTCTTTTTTTCCTGGCAGTGTACGCCCTCGTTCAAATATATTCAGGGAGCAAATCTGAACAGAGACTTAAGAGCTGATTCCAAAATTCAACATAAAAAAGAACTTTAAAAAAAAACCAGCATTTTAATTTAAAGAAAAATCAAACATCTTGCAGCAAAAACGAGGCATAATCAAGAGGAAACTATCAGACATCCTACCAAGTGCGGCACTAGAGAACGCCACAGGTGGCCCAAAATACGCATTTATTTTAGCCAACAGCCCCTTCCTCCCGCTAAAGCTATCACCTAGAGCGTCAGAGAACGACCCAACGAGTGGATTTATAGTTTTTCCTGTTTGATCCACCGGCCCCTCCCCCCTTCCAATTGTTTGGAGGTGTCAAGGCAACTAGAAATGGTTAACAGTGACCAGCAGCAGCAGAGAGAAGCAAACATCCCTGACAACCCACAGCTGAGTAAGCAAGAGCTGTTTATTCACGAACATGTTCCATCTGGACACTGCCAGCAAGCTCTGAAAGCCCAGGCACATTTTAGAAGGTTCCTTGAGAGGGAGAGAATAATCGTTGTTCTCCCACCCACCGCACCCTACCCCATCCCACCCCATCCCAAACAAACTGAAAGGCTCGGCTGGAAACCGTCTGAATGGAGACTACCCACCCGCCTCCCTCAGGAATAATCACACGCACTAGAGCATCCGACCCCTTCGCGGGGGTTGCGTAACTCCCTGAAATGGGCCAAAATGCGGGAGAGCCTGGTCCAGCGCTGAGGTCTTCAGAAGGGGCTTCTGCCACCTCTACCTCTGCCACGGCCTTCCCCCACGTCCGCAGAGCTGGGGACCCTGGAGAGGAATGGGACTTCCAACTCACTCCCCTCACCTGGCTCGTTCCCACCTGAGGGCAAGAGTTGCGGGGTAAAGAAGTGGGCAGGGAGGGCTGACCTTGTTGCTACTGACAGTAGAGTGGCACATCCTGCTGCTTCCTGGAATACGGCCCGAAGGACATTTTCCCCCTGGAGGAAGGAGACGGGAGGGCGCCGGCTGGGCGGCGGCGGGAGCGGCGGCGGTGGTCCGCGCGGGCTGTGCAGCCTCTAGCGGGGACGGTCCGAGGACTACATCTCCCAGGCTGCGCTGGGCCCCCCTGCGTCGTGACCCCGGCGCGCACGGAGGCGGCGACTCTTACCTCACAGAGGTAGCCCCTCCGCGGGCAGCAACTCGGCCTCCGCGGTTCATGGACCGGAACCCCGGGCCGACAAGCAGGAACCCGGGTCGCGATCGCCGCTTCCCCGCCCCAGGCTCCTCCTCCTCGCTCCCCACCGCTTTCTGCGGATTCCCGCAGGCGGCGTACCGGCGTCGCCGGGCTCACAGAGCCGCCCCGGGAGGCTGTGTGGTGGATTTGCTGCTACTGCTGGACTGAGGCCTACTCCGCCGCTGCTTCTTAGTGCTATTGTCCCTGGGCCTGGCCCTGCCCGGCTCCACTGGGGAGGGCCGAGTACGCCGGCCCCACTGAAGATGCCGGACCAAGCCTTGCAGCAGATGCTGGATAGGTAAGGGCAACTTTGGGGGAGAACGGGAGCCGCGTACCCTCGCTCTGGCCCTGCCCGCGCCGGGCCTCGAGGCTCTTTGTGAGGGGATCCCGGCGTGCCGGGTGGAGTTCCACGGCAAGCGGAGTCGTTTGAGGGGCAGAAAGTTTCTAGTCCGTACCCGGAGGAAGACAGAGCGGGCCGCCTGGGTTCGTAGACTTACCCCGAAACTTAGTTAAGGAGCGGCGTCTAGTTTTGTTGGAATACCCTTTTGAAGTGGGAGGGACTTGTATTAATCCACAGAATTAGTTTCTTTTTCTTCTTTCTGCTCCCCGCCCCCCCCTCGCCAACTGTGTTGTAACGTGTTTGTCAGCGATATCGCTGGCAGGGGTACTAGATTATCTTTCATGGGGATGATCCTCCTACAATTTTAAGTCTCTTCCGAAAAACCAAGGATGAACATTCTTTTGGAAAGCTTCCTAGGTTGACTCCCTTCCTCCCTTCCCTTCTCCCCCCTCCCCCCTCCCCCCACTCCCTAGCAGTAAGGTCAGAGTATCCGCTAGGGAGCTGAAACGGTCAAACTTGATAGAGGTTATGGAAAACATCCACTTGAGTTGAACACTGAACAATTAGCATACTTTACGATTCGTTTAGTTCTTTAAGGAGGTTTCAGTTTATACTGGGGCCAGTTACCCTTTGTCGGGGGCTCCTGTCGGTAAAACTCTTGTGAAGTCGTCTGCACCGCCCTCTGCTGTTCAAATTCTAGTCCATGGGGTTTCTACCGTGCGTTTTTAGACTCTTAAGCCATATTTTTTCCCTAGCCAGGTTTTACTTCGTGGTATAGCCAATTGTACAGGCTAATGCATAATGTTTGTGGTTTCTTACAAGTTCCAATAGACATCACTTGCCACTCTGTTAAGCATGTGAGTACAGCTCTTTCTACAACGTCAAGTTCCCACTAAAAATACGAAATGAAAGGCCTCCCTTAATTGAGATTTTGACCCAGTTAAACTCTGTTTGGGTATGCCACACCCAGAATCCAAATAACTCAAGAGTACACCTCCACCGAGAGTGACATAGACATTTCTTTTGAAACAGAGTTTCGAGACACCTAAGTTCATAAAAACTGTGTCACTGACTTTTTTCAGTAAGGGTGACAGGTGATTAATCTAGCCCTGATTCATATCAGCATTCTGACAGTTGTATTGACTAATCATTCATTATGTATTTGGTTTATAAGCTCCTGGAAGAAAGGAAGTTACTCATCATTGTTTATCTTAAATCCTAAAACAGAACCTGATACTCAGCAGGTAATCAGTAGATATTTGAACAAATGCATGAACTTGTTTCTCAGTTTTCTAGTTGTCCAGGGATCTGATAATTTACTGCACTAGGGTTTCCTTCCATTATAACTTAGCATACTGGCAAATTGTGTAGGACTACTAAAATATGCCCAGAGAAAACCATCTCCTGCCACTGCCAGTTACAATCACATGGACCCTATTCAGGCACAGGGTATTTTTATATTGATTTATATTTTTCTCTGATGCTCTAATGCTTTCACTTTTCTGTAGATGACTTTTTGAAAAGCTGTGTGTCCAAAAGATGACTTCCCTTCCATATCCTTTTTGGAGATTTCCATAAAAGTAAAAAGAAGCTGAGGAGTGTTAGTGAGGCATTTAAAACCTCTCAACAAAAACTAGGAAATTTTGGCTTTACTTACTGAAGCAGGTAGCTGTAACACTGGCTTTCCTTCATCTTTCGTACCTTTTTGACATACCTCAAGGTAAATACCTAACATGGCATTCAAAAACCTCTGTTATCTAGGTCAGTAGTGTGCATCCTGGCTCCACATGAAAATCACCTGAGAATCATTTAAAAATATGGCTGAATGCTTGGTCCTTGCCCAAAACTAATTAAATCACAAATTTCTGGAAGGTGGGGCCTGGGCATCTATACTTTCAGAATGTTTCTGATATGTTTAAAAACCACTGGCCTAGACCCTAGGGTATTATTTCGTGATAAGAGGCAAGAGTGGTATGGTGAGAAAAGCTTGAAATTTAGAGATGGAAATCTTGAAATTCTAATTTTGTCACTTAATTAGCTATGTGATTTTGGACTTAAATTTGAGGCTACGTTTCCTCATTTTTAAGATGGGAATATCCTACCTTACTCACTTGTTCTGAGTATCAAATGAGAACCCATGAGAGCATTTTATAAAACAATAAAATACCATATGGTAGGCAGACACAATACTGTTATGTACTTAAGACACTAGCATAGCTAATGTGAGTTTTTTTTTTGCCCGTTTCCTTAATGTTCACTATCATCTTTTCTAGGCTGGTCCTACATGCAAGTTAAATACAAAGGTACTCATAGTTCATTTGATGAATATTGACAGGTCCAACAAACCAAAATATGTCAGCCTGTTAGGGCCCAGAATTCTTACCCTGAATTTTGCTTCACCCCACCTTAGTCTTGGGTGGCAGTTTTTGAGGCACTGAACTGAACTCAAACCTGCCCGTGTGTTTATTTTCTTCAGTGCAGGTTTTATCCTTGTGAGGACCAAGGAATCATGTGTGTACGGTAACATATATTGTGTGTTGCTTCTAGTTTAATGGTTATATATCTTATAGTGAATCAATTACTAAACATTTATATTTATTGTATTACAAATAATTGAGTGCCTACATATGCGCAGTACCATTTTAGACTCTTTTGAACATAAAACATAGCAAATCCTGAACTTAAATTTTAGTGATGTTTGTGTTCCATAAACTGTCAAATAATGAAGATTTTGTTAAATTGTAACATGAATGATGTGTTCAATTTATGTCACTTACTCTTTCGGGGAGTTTTAAACCAGTGGCAACTTTTTTTTTTCTTTTTTTTTTTAGCAGCAACTTATTAATAGCTGAAGTTGAATTACCTTTTCTTTTGCAAATAACTAACTTTAGTTTACCAAGTACTTGTTTGTTTTGATAAATTTCATTATTGCAGTATTTGTAAACAAAAAGTATATGTATTTTGTCTTTAATTTTTCTAAATAGTAAAGCAACCATTTTATATAAATTTATTATTTGATCCTGTTAAGTTACTATAAGTAGACAGTTGTTTGAGAGTAGTGGGGAGAGGGTTTCTAGTGTCTTGGATGATTTGTGGTTACAAATATTGCCCTGAAATTATAACTGTTCATAAATCCAGATCTTTTATATCAGGCTGTGTAAATTTTGGTCAGTTTATCTTAATTTCCGTCATTGCCAACACCTCTTTTAATAAGTCTTATTAAATTACCTTCTCTGTCACCATCTGCTTTCTCATTTTGTCTTTTAAATTAGAATTAAATGTATAGAGAACAGTGCAAAGAATATTGTAACAAATTGCAAGGCCTCAGATTTAAAGCCTGGGCCTGCTGAGAGGTGCTTCAGAGAACTTGACTTTTGCCTCCCCTATCTCACAATAAACACTCAAGAATTTGTTGAGAGTGTTTGCATCAGTTGCTTGCACCTGGTGAGTAGACTAGGCATGTAGCCAGAATATCTCCACAACAGTTAGGTAGGAGGAGTAGGGAAAATTATCTGTTCCCCCAACCCCTTGCACAATGGCAAAGGGAATTAGAATACTCATTCTCTTGAGGATATTCACATCCGTATATATACATCTCGCTGGGGAACTTTGGAAACCAGGGAAGTAGTTCTTTGATGGGAACATGGTATGTTATCTTCTGATTTGTATAATTGCCTCTAAGTTCCCATTAAAGCAGTTTCACTTTCTCTTTGTCAGTTTGTTATCCCATTTTGACAGTTACAGACTAATAGAATTAAAAACCATTAAGACTTAGTTATATTTGCCTCCATCTGTATGTTTTTTGTTTTTTTTTAAAGTAACAGGCAAAGTCCCCTTTGATCGCTATCCTCAGTCCCATATCCTCTCCCATACTATCACAGAATGGGTATATCTTCGGGTCTTTTTTTTTTTTTAATGCTTTTATATATTCCATAAGTAACTATTAGTATTGTTTTGTTTCTAAAATATAAATATATCAAGCTACAATTTGCTTTTTTCAATTTTTTTTAGTTCTGTGATATACAATTAGAAGGAACATTTATATAATATTCCTTGTTTTAACATATTACTCTTTATTTTAATCCATTCCTCTATTTATGATATTTCAGTTTTATTTTCTCTTCATTATCTCTCCTTATAATTTGCTTACATTTCCTTATCTTGTCCATAACTATTAAAAGTATTCTGAAGATCACCCGGTAACTTCTTAATCAGTAAACCTAATGACCTTTTCTTGTTCTCATGTCCTTGATACATATGTAATGGAGATGAGACTGATGACCATCATGCCTAACTTTTATTAAAGTGTATTTTGTTATACCTTACTATGTCATCTTACCTTTTTTTCCTTCAATTTCTTAAGTATGGGGCTTTCCTAAGGTTCAGCCTTCAGCTTTTATCATTCTTTGCTGAAAAGTGTACCTATTTAACTATCTCACTTTCACCTCTACTTGAATGACCCCCAGATTTGTCTTTATTCCTGACCTCTTTCCCAGACTTCAGCACCTCATTTCTAGCTGCCCAGAGTGGGCATTTCCATTTGGGCATATACAGTATTCTCGGCCTCAACCTTAATGTAAAACTAAAGAACTGATTTTTCCCTGACTTTTACTTATCTTGACTTGCCAATTTTGGGTCTTTGGTATGACCATTCTTCTAGTCCTCCACCCATAAAAACCTGTCTTTGTTTTCCTTCTGGACCCATTCCACCAAATTTTGTACCTACAAGATTTTTATCTTTCTCTGGTTCCCCTTTTTCTCTTCCATTTTGACTTACAGAGTGCTACCATAATTGGCCAAAACACAATTATAGTCATGTCATTTCCAGGCCTCAAAACTTGCCAATGATTCTCTGTCACCTATAGGATAAAATCTAAACTTTCAACAGCCAATGTACCTTGATCTGTTTCTATAATCCTGTCCCAAACCTCAGCCATCCTTTTCTGCACCCTACTTCGTTCCCAGCTCCCACTCCCAAATATATCCTGCTCTGACCTTACTAGTTTTGCTTTAGATGCCTATCCTTCCCTTAACACCTGGCTAATTCGTCACTCATCTTTAGAATTCTGCTCAAATGTCAACTTGAAGCCTTGCACAGCTCTGCCAGTCAGAATTAGTAGCTCCTTCCTGTGTTTCCATAGAACCTTTATGCGTTTATTATAGTATGCTTCATTGTGTGGTAATTTTTTAAGTGCATCTGTCTCATGTCTTTGAGCCACTACATGCATAACCTTACCAATACCACATACATTCAGCTGGAAGTTCACTGAGCGCATAAACTGCCTGTATTCCCTATCCCATTTCCCTACAGGGCCTGTTACAAAGGAGATGTATGTGGTACGTAGGAAATGGTTTCATGACAGTGTCTTTTCAGTCTTTGTGCTGTATGAGTGCTTAGAATAATCAAGCAGAAGCACCATTTTAAAAAATAGTCTTATTTGATCAAAACCTTTCCTATTTTCTTACAGTTTATTAAGTTCAGATTCTTTAGCCTAGCATTCAGGACTCTCCATAATCTCATCATTATTAATAGACATTCACTGTGCTCCTGTATATGACAGTCTAGACTGATTTGCTGTCTTCTAAACCTGATGTGTTCTTTTCAGCATCTTGTGAATGACTTTCCAAATTCTAACCATTCTTCAAGACCCCATTTAGGTCTCCCAATTTATAATGCTTTTCCTTACCTTTTTAGACTGAGATTATTTTTTCTCCTCTTCTCCAGCCTCAGGTGGTAAAATTCTCCTCCAGTGTTTCCCAAATGTTTTCATGTCATAAAAGTACTCTAAATAAAACACATAATTTCTTGTACTGGCCATAGTTGTCTAAGAAATGAGAAACTGAAAATTTTTTCAGAATACACTATACATGTCAGCATAATAGAGAGGAAGAAGACACTGTTTTGGAGTTGAGGCCTAGTTGAGGCTATGGGTGACCTTGAACAAATCCCTTAATCTTTCTGGACTTTTGTTTTCTTAATTGTAAGATGGAAATAGTTATGCTTGTGTGATTTATGAAGATCAGAGACAAAGTGCGTGGCAAGAATGTATGTTCAATATATGATTGCTCTTGCAATGTATTTCCCTTCAACTTTGCCCTTTGGTAATATGTCATGATTGTAGTGGTTATCTCTTTCATAGATGCAGGTACTTAACTTCCATTCCACTTGGGTCAACAGACACATAAAGGGATGTTTAGTCTCATTGATGGTGTATTTCCTGTTTCGGTATACATGGAGTGTACCACTTGTAATTTTGAGTCAAAGCAAGCAGTGGGCAGTTTTTTCTGTTGTTGAATGGGGCCTTCCTTGCATTAACCAGAGTATGGATCTCCAAGCATGTTCTGAATTAAGGAGTGTTTGTTCTCTTTCCTTAAAACATATATGCAAATACATTGCTAAGGTGTATCATATGTAATATAACAGCAGAAATTTAATGCTTATTTCATTGCTCTTCTGTATTCCAGAATTCTATTCTGCTGCACTCCAGTTTTCATAACAGTGATCATCAGTGCAGGAACCTATGCTTTTCCAGATCTTTCTAATAATCCAGAATAAACACCTGACATTTGTTTCTGCAAAGATAGTTTGCTGCCAGTTGTTTTAGATAATCATACCTACCTTGCTTAGATAATTTATGTGCCAGTGACTGTATATATTAAGAGAAACTATTCTATTGATAAATTTCCTCCCTCTTTTTTCTCAGACTTTTAAAATAATTTCATAAATTGATAAGCTGTGGATGAGTCCCAAATGGACCTTATAAAAAGAGGAATCTTTGTCTGGCCTGGTATTTTTCTTTTTCCATTTTATTTGAATTGATCGAATAGAGTCACAAGGCTGTCCTGGAGGTTACTCCTATGCAAGCTTCAGCTAGATGTGCCAAATGACCATGGTATGATAAGCCCAAGTCAGTAGTTCCCCAAACCTTACAGATTATCATGATCCCTATCTGAGACTCAGTTTCACTCACTAAGTTTATTCTTTAGAAACGTAAATCCTCCAGAGAACTCCAATGCCAGCTAAGTCCCCAAACCCATTTTGTTTGAATTGAGGTATAATTAAGACATAGGAAACTGAACATATTTAAGAACACAATTTGACAAAATCGACATATAGACACAGATGTGAAATTGTCACTACAGGCATGATAATGAACATATCTGTCCACTCCAAAAGTTTTCGTTATTCCCCTTTATAATTCCTCTTTCTGCTACAAAACTCCTTCTCTAGGGTGTTGAGTGTTAGGATATCTGTTAGTACCAATTATATTCCCTCTAGCAGTATTTGAATACTAACTATTTCTTCATTTCCTCACTAGCATTGATATTGTCAGGTTTGCTAATTTTTGCTAATATGAAATTAAAATAATTTGATTTAATTTTCATCTTTCCATCCATTCTTCTTTACTCATAAGAATTGCACATCCTTACTAACCTGTGCCATTTTCCGCCTGGGTCTTTCTCCTACTTGTAAGGGCTCTTTATATAGTCTGGAAATTAATCCTTTGTTACATGACTTATATGTAGCTTCAAGTCTTTGGCTTTGTTTACTGTAACTTTCATCATATAGGAATAGAGATACTAAACTTTATCAGTATTTTTCTTTATGGTTTGTGATCTTTATACTTGTATATGAAATCCTTCTTTATCCTGTGGCCAAGAATTTATTCTACCTACCGATTTTCTCCAGAAAAAGTTTTGTTTTGTTGTTCACATTTAAGTGTTAAATCACCTGAAGTTTATTTTGTTATGGTGTGAGATAGGATTTTTAATTCAAACTTTTTCCATATAGTTAGCCATTTGTCCCAATACCATTTAAATCATCCATCCATCCTTTCCTAACAGGCTTGTAATACCTAGCTTTATCTTAAAAACTTTCTGCTTCCAACCACATTAGTCTTTTCATTGTTCCCTGAACATTTGCTTATTTGCATCTCTAAACTTGCTTATGCTATTTGTCCTACTTTGAATGCTCATACTCTTTATTCCCCAATCCAACTGAAATCCTCATCTGTAGTTCTCTCCTTTTCATGAAATCTTCTCAGATATTTCATCCTATATTTCTTACTCTTTTTATCGCATTTCTGTATTATTTATGGTCTCTGACATCTTTTCTTGGCATTAATGTTTTTTGTGGTGGTTTTTATGTAATCCTTTGTGTGTATATGTTTGTTCCTTAAATGAGTTCCTGATAGCATCGAATGATGAATATACTTAGTACATATTCAATTTGATTTAGGAGATCTTGGTTTATCTTAGTTTTAAGGCAACCTAGCCATGTATATTCCTTGAATGCTACAAATTTTACTATTAAGAAGGATATATAACTGGCAAGAAAAGTCATAATTAAAAATCACATAGAATTAAATGATCTTTTTTTAAAGAGTGGCACATTATGTATGCAAATAAGTGATATTGCCAGTATCAGTAAGACTGTTCTAAGGAATAAATGTAATATTCTTTAGATTTGTCTAATTCAGCTCTCTTCTCTTGTCTTATAATGATAATATTTGTTCTTTGACCTTTGAACCAATCATGGCACCTCTCAGATCTCTTTCTTTGTAAGCCAACGTGCCCCAACTTGGTGAGTAGGAAAGTGTGGCAGTAAATAGTATGTACATCAGCAAGCAGGAGATATTCAGAAATGAAGAGTGGAAGAAAAGAATGAGATTGAATGGATATCTTAAGCAGTGGGGGTGGCCTGTTGAAAAATTAGGGAATGACTGAGAATGCAGAATTTTTCCACTTAATACTGGGGTGCCAAGCAGACTTACTTTGTGTGCTGATTTAGGTAAGAAAATGCATCCATAAATTCTAGGCATAGACATAAAGTCAACACCATTATTGTCATCATTATCATCATTATTGCTGTTGTTCATTTGGAGGTTATACATCTGCCAGGCAATTCTTAAGCAGTTTCTTGATCACTCATTTAATCCTTTACAGTAGGTGATCTTAAAACTGTTTTGGCAGTCTAGTTAAGCCTACCCATTCCTCATCAGAATTTCTGAAAGAATAAAACAATATATAGGACTAGAAATGAAACCAATTATATTGAAACACAGTTATCAAAATATTTTAAATGTGTCTTTAGCAGTAATAGTTTTAACACATTAAAATACAAGATCTATTGGTGGGTAGGACAACTAATTTCATGTTAAGTGATGAACTAAATGTTATTTTGGGATCTGCAACAGCTGTGAAATAATATCAAAATCTCAGATTACAATACTAATTTCTAATTGCTATAGCTAATATTTCTATGATTTGCCAGCATTCATCATTAAAGTGAAAGCTAAATTTTATTTAGAGTGAAAATAAAGATTTATTTTTCTCCATCCAAGTTCACCAACTTGCTAATGGATCTCAGATTAAGAACTCTGCCTTTCAACAATTCTGTTAAAGAGATTCTGTCTTTAAACCTATTAATAAGTGGTGAGCAAGGATTTGAACCCAGGCACTCTGGCCCCAAAAGCTAAGGTTTTTTAACCAGTTAGAATATCCTGAACTCATATAATATTTTCCCCAAATTAATTTAGCTTTACTTTTTACTCATTATTTAAACTAAGAACCAACTAATTTTTAAAAGTTGTTATGCAGTATGTATAAAATGGATGTTTCATTTCTATATCATGGTGAGTTAAAGAGATGTAAAAAGAAAGGATAGGCACATAAAGGAAGAGGCAAAAAATGGCTCCAGCAGAGTTTTTCACACATAAGCAGGCATCGAGATCACCTGAAGGGCTTATTAACTGTTGGACACCATATGCAGAGTTGCTGATTCAGTAGGTCTGGTAAGGCCTGATAAACTGGATTTCTGACAAGTTCCCAGGTGATGCTAATATTTGCTGGTTTGGGACTGCAACCTCTGGAAGCAAGTTATGGGAGATTCAGAGGATTGAAGAGAGCTGGGGAAAAATTGCTTCAAGAGAAATACTTAGTTGTGTCACAAAGTACAACTCATCTTTCTTTGGTTGTGGACTTTGAAAGGTTTTTGTTTTTCTCCTTTAAAATAGAAAATAGCCAGTTGTTCTAGTTTGCCAATGCTGCCAGGATGCAAAACACCAGAGATGGACTGGCTTTTATAAAGGGGGTTTATTTGGTTACACAGTTACAGTCTTAAGGCCATGAAATGTCCAAGGTAACACATAATAATCGGGTACCTTCACTGGAGGATGGCCAAGGGTGTCCAGAAAACCTCTGTTAGCTGGGAAGGCACGTGGCTGGCATCTGCTCTGGAGTTCTGGTTTCAAAATGGCTTTCTCCCAGGACGTTCCTCCCTAGGCTTCAGCTCCTCAAAAATGTCACTCTTAGTTGTTCTTGGGGGGTTTGTCCTCTTTTAGCTTCTCCGGAGCAAAAGACTGCTTTCAGAAGCCGTCTCCAAAATGTCTCTGTAAGCTGAAGCTCCTCCTCACCTCCTGTGCATTCTTCAAGGTGTCCCTCTTGGCTGTAGCAAGCTCACTTCTGCTTGAACTTATATAGTGCTCCAGTAAACTAGTCAAGGCCCATGCTGAGTTGGTGGGGCTGCACCTCCATGGAAATTATCCAATGAAAGATCTTGCCCACAGTTGAGTGATCACATCTCCAAGGAAACATCCAATCAAAAGTCTCCAGCCCAATCAACACCAGTACATTTCCTGCCCACACAAGACTGCATCAAAGAACATGGCATTTTGGGGGACATGATACATCCAAACCAGCACACCAGTTAATTAGTCTCACCATTTTAGGGTATTGAAATTACCATTCTGTAAATTACAACATTAAATTATGCAATAGTTTAATTAAAGTGGAATTCTATTTATTGACTCTGAAATGGAATGCAGATATTATGGCATTATTGGTAAAAAATTTGAATTTCAAAGTGTTTTGGTCTCTCTTTGTTGGCTCTCTGAGGAATGGCTGGATCCAATAGAAGAATCAAAAGCATATTTTGCTTTGTGAGAAATAGTAAAACTGGTAAGACTCAAAGTACTTGCATTGAGAATTAGGTTTACCTGAGTCTTTTCTGCTCAAGTTTTGGTCTGTAGGAAGGGAAGCTGTTGATTAAAAACCCTGTTTGCTTTTTAAAACTTTGGAGTTTACATTATATGATCATGCTGGGGCCATCTCTTGGTACTCTGAGTCTCATACTCTGTATCCAGATTGTTTTGGTTGCAGATAATGGGACTCTGACCCAACAATAATAAAAACTATTGTTTCATGTAACTGTACAGTGCAAGGGTATATTAAGCTTTAAGGCACACCTTGATCTATGTCTCAAACGATGCCATCAGTTGCCATCTTTCAACTTGGCTCCTTCTGGGTTCAGCAGGCTCTACATGGTGGCTCTCCTGGCATCAATAGCCTCATGCTCTTCTTTCAGCCTCACACTCTTATGGGTCCAAGCCCAGCAGAAAAGAGAAAGTCTTTGGACCAGTTTTCCTACTCTGGGGATGGGATACTCAGTTGAACCAGTTTAAGGATTACTTGTCCTGGAGCTGAGGATGGAGTTAGTATTAACTGCCCAAACCACATAATATGGTTGAAGTTGGAGCTAAAAGTGATTTTCCATAGAAGACATGGGATACTGTTTGTTCCTAGAAAAAGAGGAGAAATCTTGCTGTACATTAACCCACAAGTTTCCACTGGCCCCTCCCTTCAGAGATCTTGAGAAAACTGTAAGCCAATCAGTTTCAAACACTCTTTTTATCTTTACTAAAAGGAGGGGGCCAGGAATTGAAGAATAAACTGCTGTAGTGTCTTTCAGCAAAGTGGGGGTGGGATGGGGGTGTAGAATGTGGGAAAACAAAGAGGGAAAAAGAATTACAAACTCTTCCCAGATAAGGTTCTATAACTGAGAAGTTAGAATTTAAGGGATGGTTATGATTACTGAATGATTATATAGATATTCCTTCTTACTTTCTGGTTTATTAAAAGTAGAGGGAAGTAACTGAAATCTCTGAACTGTAATCCAGCTGCCGTGATCTTTGATAATGATTGTATAGCCTTATCTTGTGTCCTTGTGATTGTAAAAACCTTGTGACTAACCTTCACTTGTACCCATTTTTATCCAGTTTTTCAACTTGAGAGTCTTATGATCCCTAAAGACAGCCCCTAATGTTTATTAATGAAAGGTCTTAGGTCAGTCCAGAACTAACCCACCCCAAGTCCAAAGTTATCTTGATAACTGAAGCTGGATGTAACCAAAATGAGCCTGCCTGACATGTGCAGTAGCTTGGACTTTAACCTGTAAGTCACCTATACCTCATGATAGTACTAAAAATCACACCCATCATCATATGAAGGCTGCCATTTTCTTACATACATTCTGTGACATGCTCATTAATTAGATCACTTCTAATTACATCATCTGGAGTCATTATGCTCATTATTCTGCCCATCTTTTAGTACTGTATAACTATCAGAATTATTGCAGTTTGGGGAGACAGATATTGCGCCTAGCAGTAAACAGATTCTCTCTTTGAAACCTTTATGGCTCAGTCACTGGTCATTTGAGTACATCTGGCAAAGAATCCACCGCCTTTGTCCATTAACAGTTCCTGATCAGTCTATCAGAGGTTTAACAGAAGATTTTATATTCATACTTTGTTACCTTTCCTCCTTTTTTTTTTTTTTTTTTTTTTTTTTTTCCCATTCCTTAAGACTAATTACACTGCCTTATTGGCTTTTTGCCTACAATCATGTTACCATTTTTATTTGATTAAAGTCAGTTTCCCCTGTGTCTAGTCTTCATTTCACAGACTAACATTCTTCACATATTTAGTTTAAACAAATATACCTAGTAAGGTAGTAACTCAGTTAGTACATTCTTGAGAACCTAACATTTTTGTACTGTTATTTACATTAATAATTTATAGTCATCAGAAGCAATTACAAATTTCTAACATAGGCAAATCCAGTAATAGTCTTCTTCATAAAATTTGCTAGCTCAAATCTGGTTTGTTTGTTTGTTTTTTTCAAATCTGCTGTTTTTCTACACCATTGGTTCTCACTTAACTTTATTGTATATTGGAATCACTTTGAGGGTTTCTTTAAGCACAGATTGCTAGGCCCTCCTCCAGGGTTTCTGATTCACTAGATCCTGGGTGGAGCCCAAGAATTTGCAAGTTCCCAAATGTTCCTAAAGCTGTTGGTCATGGGACCTTGTTTTTGAGACTCCCTGTAATACATGAACCACTTGTTGCTGCACCTCTGTTGATTTCTATTAATCGCTCCTCCCTGAACCTTCTGACCTACCCAAATTGAGCTCCATTCTTTCTTCTTAAAATGAATGTAGTCTATGGTAATTTCTCTGAAACCTTAAAAAAAAAAATTCTTCAATTTACTGGTTGTAGCTCCAAGTAAATTATAGAGTTTTCCAGACTGAATCTTTCAACTTTGCGCAACTGCATGGAATTAGTGAATGTTCAGGTAATGTTTCTGGCAATTTCTATAATTTTCAGTTCCTTGTTTGTTTTGTATTATTATTGAAATTAGAATTACCATTTCACATTTGTGTCTAAAATAATTTTCAGATGAAGTAATTTGATGTTTTTTTCAGAAGTTTATGTATTGTGAGCAGTATTATTTGATTTCAAATTGCCATCATCTGATTACTGTTTAATTATTGTAAGAAATACGAAGTAGATGTGGTAAGTGGATGGAGAAGATCAGGCAAACTCCCTGGAAGTATTAGCATCAAGAAGGTTTCTTTTTAAATATCTCCTCCATAGGATAATTTCAGTTAATCTCTTAAGGAGCCTTAGCATCAGAGTCCAAATTCGTAAACTCTGTGCTCACTGTGAATCAACGAAATCGAGATTATTTGTTTTAACACTTCAGATTAAGGCTTAACTCCCAGTAAATTCTCGCTTTAAATCATTGTCCACCTTTATCTAGCATAGTTGTGAAATTAATTAGAAAAAATCTGAAAGTGCCTCCTTTAAATGTCAGTTGATTGCCTTCTAAAAACTAAACCTGTACACATATTTTAGGGGTGAAGTATACTGGTGCCTACAACTTACTTTGAAATGCATCAAAAAATAAGGTAGATTTGATGAATGGATATGTGATAAAGCAAATATAGCAAAATGTTAAGAATTGTAGAATTTGGGTGTTGGGTATGTGGGTATTCACTGAATAGTTTTTCAACTTTTTGGGAAAGTTTGAAATTTTTCTCAATGAAATGTTGGGAGAAAATAAACCTATACTTATCTAAAATTTGTGGGAAATACAGATATATAAGTATTCCTGTTAGACTGAAACGAAATTGCCATATCTGTAGGTGAAAAAGAGACAAATATGGGCAGTTTCATTTGGTTCAGCTTACTATTGAGATTGTCTGCATTGATATGTTCTAACATTTTATTTTATTCCTGATGACTAAAGTTGGCTTAGTTTAACATTTGATTTGCTTTAATACTTATTGATTATGCTGATCTAGCCACACTTACCTATATATAACCTATATATATGTTCTGTTGTTGAAAATTAAAAACTTAGGAGAACCTAGAAGATTTCTAGATAACTCTGTTTATATTTTGTTTCCAAAATGTTACATACTATTTCCCAAAGGTATACAAATATATTTATAAAATTACCTTGGATGCCAGGCTAGATGATATGTTTTTCCTTGTTTCTTAATAGTCACCACTTGTAGTGGATTGGCTGTTTGCCAATTGGTATAAAAAATAATTTAATGAACAGGGCATTTATAAATAATTTCTAATTGCTGTGAATCACAGGTTCTGGGTGTGTGTGGAGGCAATTCTCCACTGCTTTGTTTCCCCCAGATTCGTTCTTTCCACCCTGTCTCTTTATTCTTACTCTAAAGCTCTCTTCTTGAAGTCATCTTCTCATTCTGTCCCTGGATTTGGATTTCTATGATCTTCCCAGCCCCTCATTACCCTAAATCTCTACTGTCCAGTAGAACTTTCTGCAGTGATGGAAATAGTCTGTATCTGTGCTCTCCGACACAATAGCACTAGTTTCACGTGGCTCTTGAGTGTTTGAAATGTGACTTACGGACTAAGGAACTGAATTTTTAATTTAATATAGTTGAAATTTAACAGCCACGTATGGTTAGTGGCCACCATATTGCACAGTGCACCTCTTGACAAGAAGTAACCTCATCTGTTTTAGCTTTGAGCCAGTTTTTTTAATTGTAATTGAGATATATTCGCATACCATACAGTCATCCAAAGTGTACAATCAGTTGTTCACAGTATCATCATATGGTTGTGCATTCATCACCACAATATTTGAACATTTTCATTACTCCAAAAAAATGAAGATAAAAGTAAAAACGAACACCCAAAACATTCCATACTCCCCCCCATTATTCATTTACTTTTTGTCCCCATTTTTCTACTCATCTGTCCATACACTGGATAACGGGAGTGTGAGCAACAAGATTTTCATAATCACCTGGTCACACCATATAAACTATATAGTTATATGATCGTCTTCAAGAATCAAGGATAGTAGATTGCAGTTCAACAGTTTCAGGTATTTACTATTAGCTATTCCAGTAAACTAAAAACTAAAAAGTGATATCTATATAAAGGATAAGAATAACTTCCAGAATGATCTTTCAACTCCATTTGAAATCTCTCAGCCACTGAAATTTTATTATGTTTCATTTCTCTTCCCTCTTTTGGTCCAGAAGGCTTTCTCAATCCTACAATGTGGGGTCCAGGCTCATTCCCAGGAGTCATGTCCCACGTTGCCAGGAGATTTATACCCCTGGGAGTCATGTCCTACCTAGGGGGGAAGGCAGCTAGTCTACCTGCTGAGTTGGCCTGGAGAGAGGGGCCACATCTGAGCAACAATAGAGGTTCTCTGGGAGTGACACTTAGCACTTTTTAATGTAATTTTATTGAGATATATTTACACACCATACAATCTATCCAAAGTGTGCCATCATTGTCTCCCAGTATCATCACGTAATTGAGCAATCATCACCGCAATCAATTTTGGAGCATTTTCATTACTCAAAAAAAAAATAATAATAATAAATAAGATGAAATACAAATATAAAAGATAACCCAAAATATCCCATAACCCTTATTCGCCGCCCCCCGACCCCTGGTATTGATGTGTACATTTGTTACTATCGATGAAAGAATATTAAGATATTACTGTTAATTATAGTCCATAGTTTACATAGTTATTTCTCCCAAATACCTGTTATTAACTCCTTGTAATGGTGTCGTGCAGTCATTCTAGTTTGTAAGAGAACTTTTTTATGTTTGTACTATTAATCACAGTTGTTCACCAGATGATTCACTGGGTTATACGCTCCCATGTTTTCACCTCTGCTTTCTTTCTGGTGACATGCATGACTCTATAAACTACCCCTTTCAACCACATTCACTCAGAATTCAGCACTATTAATTATACTTACAATAATGTGCTACTGTTACCTCTGTCCGTTTCTAAACGTTTCTCAACCTAGTTAAACATTCTGCACATATTAAGTAACCGTACCCCATTCTCTAGCCTCATTTTATCCCCTGTAACCTGTATTCTGATTTTATGTTTATGATTTTGCATATTAGAATTAACTCATATTAGTGAGATCATATGATAATTGTCCTTTGGTGTCTGACTTATTTCACTCAGCATAATATGCTCAGGGTTCATCCGTGTTGTCACGTGCTTCAGAACTTCATTCCTTCTTACTGCTAAATAATGTTCCATCATATGTATACACAACATTTTGTCCATTCATCTGTTGATGGACACTTGGGTTGTTTCCATCTTAGGCAGAGTTTTGTTTAGTTTATTTATTTTTTCAGCCCTTTTTGGTGTTTTGTGACACTTTTGCCAAGTAGTTTACTTCCATGTAATTATGGTGTTTGAATAAACTGACCGTATAAGTTAAATTATATAGGGTGCTACAGAAAGTATAGATTTTGCACAAAATAAACATCTCTTCCTTTGAACTCACACAGAAGTTGAGGTTTTAAAACACAGTCAGTATTATCCTTTTCCCTTTAGTATAGTTTTTGTGTTGTTTTTTTTTTTTAGTTTTATTTTGAAATAAATTCAAAGTTACAGGAACAGTTGCAAAAACAATACAAACCCCATATACAGCATACCCTGACCCCCCTCTCCTGATAACCCTGATACACCAACTTTAACACGTCACACCGCCATTTCTTTCTTTCCTTCCCTCTCTATCATCCATCATCTATTGCTCTGTCTTCTGAACATATGAGAACAAACTGCACCAATCCTTGAACAAACACTATAATTCACATATACAATTCCCATGAACACGAACATTCTTTTATGCAATCCCATTAAGTGCAGCTAAGAAGTTCAAGAAATTCACATTGATACAAAGCGTACATTCTATATTTCCTTTTTTTTTTTTTTTTTTTTTTTTTTAATGTCTCAACTGTGTCCCTTTGAGCCTCCTGTCCTCCATCCTCAGATCCCATCCAGGATCATCCTTGTCATTCAACTGTCATCTATTTAGACTGTTTGTTTTTTTTTGTTTTTGTTTTTTTTTTTTCAATTGTGGAAACATATATACAGCCTAAATCTTCCCATTCCATCCCCTCCCTAGCATTCCATTAGTGGGATTAATCACATTTAGAATGTTGTAATGCCATCACCTTCCCGCCATCCATTACTAGAAATTTCCCTTCACCTCAAACAGCAACCCTACACTCATTTCTTAACTCCCCATTGCCCCTTCCCCCACTTCTCATAACCCCTACTCTACTTTCATCTCGATGGTCATGTTCTCTACTTTCTTTGTGTTTACTGTGGGGCTTAAATTTAGCCTCTTAAATCCATAACAATCTTGGTTTTCTTTGATACCAACTTAACTTCAATAGGACACGTAAACTATGTTCCTATACTCCTCCATTCCCCCACCTTTATATAGTTCTTGTCAAAAATTACATATTTTACATTGAGTCCAAAATCACTGATTTGTCATTAGAGTTTATGAATTTTATATCCTGTAGGAAGTAAATAGTGGAATTACAAATCAAAAATTATTGACTTCTATTTGTATTCCATTGTGGTCAGAGAGTGTGCTTTGAATGTATTCAATTTTTTTTTTTTTTTAATTTGTTGAGGCTTGTTTTATGTCCCAGCCTATGGTCTATTCTGGAGAAAGATCCGTGATCACTAGAGAAAAATGTGTGTCTTGGTGATTTGGGATGTAAGGTTCTATATATGTCTGTTAAAATTCTCTGTATCTCTTTCCTTTCTTTGTTTCTCTGTCGGTAGGGCTCCCTTTAGTATCTGAAGTAGGGCAGGTCTTTTATTGGCAAACTCTCTCAGCATTTGTTTGTCTGTGAAAAATTTAAGCTCTCCCTCAAATTTGAAGGAGAATTTTGCTGGATCAAGTATTCTTGGTTGGAAATTTTTCTCTCTCAGGATTTTAAATATGTCATGCCATTGCCTTGTCGCCTCCACGGTGGCCACTGAATGGTCACTACTTAGTCTTATGTTGTTTCCTTTGTATGTGGTGAATTGCTTTTCTCTTGCTGCTTTCAGAACTTGCTCCTTCTCTTCAGTATTTGGCAGTCTGATCAGAATATGTCTTGGAGTGGGTTTATTTGGATTTATTCTATTTGGAGTTTGGGCATTTATGCTTTGTGTATTTATATTGTGTAGAAGGTTTGGAAAGTTTTCCCCAACAATTTCTTTGAATACTCTTTCTAGACCTTTACCCTTCTCTTCCCCTTCTGGGACACCAATGAGTCTTAAATTTGGACGTTTTAGTTTATCTATCGTATCCCTGAGACCCATTTCGATTTTTTTCTCCATTCTTTCTTTTGTTCTTTCATTTTCTGTTCTGTGGTCCTCTAGGACACTGAGTCGTTGTTCACCTTTCCTGTAATCTTGTATTATGAGTATGCAGAGTCTTTTTAATTTGGCCAACAGTTTCTTTTATTTCCATAAGATCTTCTATTTTTTTATTTACTCTTGCAATTTCTTCTTTATGCTCTTCTAGGGTCTTCTTTATGTCCTTTATATCCTGTGCCGTGTTCTCCTTCTTGTCCTTTATGTCCTGTGCCATGCTCTCATTCTTTGTGTTCTTTGATTAATTGCGCCAAGTACTGTGTCTCTTCTGATATTTTGATTTGGGTGTTTGGGATTGGATTCTCCATATCGTCTGGTTTTATCATATGCTTTAAGATTTTCGGTTGTTTTTGGCCTCTTGGCATTTGCTTTGCTTGATAGGGTTCTTTCAAGTTATAAAAAATACCAATCTAATTTTTCAGATCTACACCTTGGTGGCGTTCACTTTCTCTAACTTACCAGCAGACAGCATCCGTGAGTCACCTATTCCCCTCAAGTCAGTTCTCTCAACTTTGTCTTTGTGGTGTGTGGGGAAATGATTCTTGTGGGGTTCAATTTGTGTACTCAGTTTGGGTGTGTTGTTGTTGCTGTCCTCCGTGAATGTGGGGTTTGTGTCTGGGTGATTAGGGAGGCAGGGCAGCTTTAATAATCAAACCTCCCAGGTGTTCCCGGAAATTCAAGGGTGTTGCAAGAGTCTAAGCCTTCATTTCAGTCTTGCCACAGATATTCTCTGCCACTGACCCACAAGTCCCTGGCATTGACATAGGGTCCCTGGGTTTTCCGAGTGGGCCCCCCCTTCTCAGCTGTGATCTTCCAGGACCTCTGCTGAGGGAAGACTGCTACGTCACAAGCGCCGAGGGAAGGCTGTGCTATGTCACAAGTGCACGCCATCCCTCAAGGGAAGCCCCAGGCCGCTGGGCCGTGCAGGGGCGCTCCCAGCCTAATGCAAAGATGGCTGAATGGGGCGTCTCACCCCCCCCCCCCTTCACACAGCTCTGCCTTCCCAGCTCCGGGACAACTAGCTGTGGGTGCACCCAAGGCCACTGTCCACAGCTGATATTGTGGCATGTGCACGGTGCCATGGCATACACTCCCCGTCAGACTGGGTTTCCTTGCGTGGCTCTGGGCTGTGGGTCCGGCCCTGGGCAGGAGTATCTCCAGCACGCTGGGGAGCCAGCTGCAAGCGGCGCAGTTTCTTTCTCCTTTTGGCTCTCCCCTCTGCCCCCCTGGCCCTGAGGCAATCAGCAGCAGGCTATCCTCCACGCCAGACACCGAGAGATTGGCACAGCCTGCTCCTGCCATGCTTCACTGCGCGGTTCTCACTGTTGTAACTGCAGCCGCTCCTGTTTTTTTTTTTTGTTGTTAAAGAACTAGTACGTCTCCAAACACCAACCCCCGGTTCCCCCATGCCACAGCACAGCCACAGGACTCTCAGCCAGCTTACTCGTTTCAGAATGCAGACTCCCGGTTTCACCAAGTGCATGGTCCCTGTGGTTTTAGCAGACCTTGTCCAGCTGGTGCATCGCTGGAAGTGGTGTTCTGGGTCACTAGTATTTCTAGTATTTTTCACGGAGGTGTTTTTTTGCCCTGTCTCACCTAGCTGCCGTCTTAGGTTCTCCCCTTTAGTATAGTTTACCTTAGTTCTAATCAAGGCCATTTTGTTCATATCCCTAATTGAAGTCTGATCTCTTTTTCAGATTTTTTAATATTTGCCATGTGGGTTAATGTTGACATTCATACCTGCTGAACTCTGGCTCTGAGTCTCAGGTGTCACACAGATACTCAAAGTTACAGGGACCGACCAGGTTATATACAAAGAGCTCAGCATCTCAGAATTTAGAGATAACCACTACAACTCATGACTAGATGTGACTGCTGTGAGAGCTTACAGTCTCAGAACCTTTATAATAAGCCTTCCCCTGATAACCTGTGCTCTCGGAATCATTTCTCAGAGTTTGCACATTATCGTTAGTCCATATTAGTGAGGCATTATAATGTTTGTCTTTTTGATTCTGGCTTAATTCACTCAACATACTGTTCTCAAGGTCTGTTCACCTAGGTGTATACTTCAGAACTTCGTTTCTTGTCACTGCTGGGTTTTCCATTGTATGTATACACCATAGTTCACCAGTCCATTTATCAGTCGATGTACCCTTAAGTCACCTCCATCCGTTGCAAATCGTAAATATGGCTGTCAGGAACATCAATGTGCAGTGTCCACTCGTGTCCCTGCTCTCAGTTCTTCCAAATATGTACACATTAACAGGGTTGCAGGACCATATTGTAACCCCCTAGTTAGCTTCTTGTGGAATCACCACACTGCGCCATTCTACTTGCCTACCAACAGGGAATAGGTACATCTCTCTTTCCACGTTTTCTCTAGTTTTTATATCCCTCTATTTATTTTTTAATAGTTTTATTAACTCACCGTACAATCCATCCTTAGTAAACAGTGATGCCTGGTATAATCACCATTATTCATTCATTACCGCAGTGTGTATGAGGACATTTCAATGTCTTCCCCAAAGAAAGAGAAAAGGAGAAAAAAAAATGAAAAATGAAAATACAAAAGAGAGAAGAAAAATAAAATACAATGAAAAGGTCAGACAACATCACCACCACCGAGAATCCCCTATCACTCCCTTATATCCTTATAGACATTTAGCTTTTGTATATTGCCTTAGTTACAATTAATGGAAGCATCTTACAGTGTTACCGTTAACTGTAGACTCTAGTTTGCATTGATTATATTTTTCCCCTGTACCATCCATTTTTCAGCACCTTGCGATGTTGACATTCATTTGTTCTCCCTCCTTTAAAAACATTCTTATATTTGTACGTTTAATCACCATCATTGTCCACTCTAGGTTTTGCTAAGTTATACAATCTGAGTCTTTATCTTTTGTCTTTCTTTCTGGTGTCTTCCATGCTCTTAGCCTTCCTCTTTCAACCGTACTTACAGTCACGTTTGTTCAGAGTTGAGTCTTTATCTTTTGTCTTTCTTTCTGGTGTCTTCCATGCTCTTAGCCTTCCTCTTTCAACCGTACTTACAGTCATGTTTGTTCAGAGTACTTAAAGTGTTACATTACCATCGTGCACTGTTATGCTGTCCATTCCATTTCTGGATCTATACAGTCAATCTTGTTGAACCTTCTTCAGCATCAAATGCCTGATCTCCAACCTCTTTCTATCTCTGTTAACCTGTGTTCTCAACTCTCAAATTTCACTCATCAATGTTACTCTGTATTAGTGAGAGCATACAGTATCCGCCCTTCTGTTTCTGGCTAATTTCATTCAACCTAAGGTCTACTGTCTGCCATTTGTCTTTTGGATTTTATATGTCATATCTTGTTTTTATTTTTTCCTCTCTCTTTTTACCCTTACTGATAGTCTTCATTTCTATACTCTTTTTCAAACCCCTGTCCTGTCTTTTCCTATCTACCTGTAGTGCTCCCTTTAGTATTTCTTGTAGAGCAGAATATTTCACAAACTCTCTCAGTGTTTGTCTGTCTGAAAATACTTTAAATTCTCTCTCATTTTGAAGGACAGTTTTGCCAGATACAGAATTCTTGTCTGGCAGTTTTTCTCTTTCAGTATCTTTAATATATCATACCATTGCCTTCTCTCCTCCATGGTTTCTACTGAGAAATCAGCACATAGTTTTATCGAGCTTCTTTTGTATGTGATGAATAGCTTTCTCTTGCTGCTTTCAGAATTCTCTCTTTATCTTTGACATTTGTTAATCTGATTGTTAAGTGTCTTGGAGTCAGTCTATTTGGATCTGTTCTGTTTAGGGTACACTGCACTTCTTCAATCTGTAATTTTATGTCTTTCATAATAGATTGGAAATTTTCAGTGATTATTTTCTCCATTATTCTTTCTGCCCCTTTTCCTTCTCTTCTCCTTCTGGGACACCCATGACACATACATTATGAGCTTCATGTTTTCATTCAGTTCTCTGAGACACTGAAAATAATTTTCCATTCTTTTCCCTATCTATTCTTTTGTGTTTAGGATTTCAGATGCCCTCTCCTCCAGTTCATGAATCCTTTCTTCTGCCTCTTCAAATCTACTATTGTATGACTCCATTGTGTTTTTCATCTCTTGTATTGTGCCTTTCATTCCCATTAAGTTCCGCCAATTATTTTTTTCAAACTTTTGAGTTCTTCCTTATGTTTGTCCAATGACTTCTTTATTTATGTCCTTCATCTCTTTTGCCATATCTTCCCTCAACTCGTTGATTTGATTTTTGAATTGACTTAGGAGGAGATTTGTTTGATTAATAATCAGCTGTTTCAATTCCTATATCTCAGTTGAAGTGTAAGTTTATTCCCTTGACTGGGCCATATCTTTGTATTTTCTAGTGTGATCGGTAATTTTCTGTTGTCTAGGCATCTCGTTTCCTTGATTACCCCAATCAGATTTTCCCAGACTTGAAAGGAGGCTGTATTCAGTATCAGGTTTCCATCAGGGTGCAACCCTGCAGATTGTCAAACTTTCCTTTTAGGCCTTGTGCTGGCTTGGATGTATTATGTCCCCCAAAACGCCATCATCTTTGATGCAGTCTTGTGTGGGCAGGAAACATATTGGTGTTGATTGGGTTGGAGACTTTTGATTGGATGTTTCCAAGGAGATGTGATCACTCAACTGTGGGCAAGATCTTTCACTGGATAATTTCCATGGATGTGTGGCCCTGCCCATTCAGCATGGGTCTTGACTAGTTTACTGGAGCACTGTATAAGCTCAGACAGAAGGAGGAGCTTGCTGCAACCAAGAGGGACACTTTGAAGAATGAACAGAAGCTGAGAGAGTAGCTGCAGATGAGAGACAGTTGATAACAGCCATTGAAAGCAGACTCTTGCTCCAGAGAAGCTAAGAGAGGACAAACACCTCAAGAGCAACTACGAGTGACATTTTTGAGGAACTGCAGCCTAGAGAGGAATGTCCTGGGAGAAAGCCATTTTGAAACCAGAACTTTGAAGCAGACGCCAGCCACATGCCTTCCCAGCTAACAGAGGTTTTCCAGACGCCATGGGCCATCCTCCAGTGAAGGGACCCATTTGGTGAAGCCTTACCTTGGACATTTTATGGCCTTAAGACTGTAACTTTGTAACCAAATAAACCCCCTTTATAAAAGCTGATCCATTTCTGGTGTTTTGCATTCTGGCAGTATTAGAAAGCTAGAACAGGCCTTTAGGCTCTGTGCTTTTCCTATCCTGCCCAGCAGGTAGTGCTGTCAGCCTGCAGCTCCCCACCAGTATACAGAGGTGCTGTGTTTTTAATTCTCAGTGGACCCTGTCCTGGCCAGGGACCAAGGGTGTCAGAAGCCAAGCTTTTTTTGTTTGTTTGTTTGTTTTCCCCCCAGGCCCTGGGGTCTGAGTTTTCTGAGGGAATGCTGCAACTTGAGCTCCCCTGCCCCCCTGCTTTTCTTAGGGAAGATGAGTGCTTTAGGGAATTGTCTTCTACCCTTGAGTTTTTCCTTTAACTCTCTATCTTAGCTCCTTCCTTATCTGGGTTTGTGCTGACAACTGAAAAAGCCTGGTGTAGGATGTTGTCTGATCACATATTTCCCCCCTTCAATTGTTCCAGGCTATTTTCCAAGTTGTTCCTGGCTATTTACTAGTTGCTTTAGGGGACTAACTAAATTCCACACCTCCCTATGCCACCATCTTGCCCCACCTGGCTCCTTCTTAAGATTAGTTTTTTGTGTTTTTTTCCCTCTATCTAAGGCAGAATTTGGGGCACACACCCCTGTCCCCACCATCTGAACTGTGAAATAGTCTGCTAATGAATATAGTAAGGGGTAAAACACATCAAAACGAATCCATTTAAAATGACTTGGTTTTAGGTCTTTTGTTGAAGACATTATAACAAAATCTATATATTTAAAGATAACAGTAAAGAAAATATAAAGTATATCTATATTGAATAAACATCTCTATTGAATATATTTTTTATAAAGAGGATATTTTTTCTCCATAAAGAAACTTAAGTGTTTACTTACTGGTGTTTTGGTGGGCCTTTTTCCCTGTACTGAGAGCTTGCAAACATTGTAAATTCCTGTTAAGGGAGAGCTGCAGAGGGGAGAAGACTGGGGTTGTAAAAATGAATGTCATTATTTTCTCTTTTAATTTACAGAAGTTGCTGGGTATGTTTTGCCACTGACGAAGATGATAGAACAGCTGAATGGGTGAGACCATGCAGATGCAGAGGATCTACAAAATGGGTCCACCAGGCTTGTCTACAGCGCTGGGTGGATGAAAAACAAAGAGGAAACAGTACAGCCAGAGTGGCATGTCCTCAGTGCAATGCTGAATACTTAATAGTTTTTCCAAAGTTGGGTAAGAAGATCCTTAACAACAGAACAGATATATTTGATGTTATTATACATAACTCTATGCTCTCAGATTTATTTTTAAATGACCTGTTTCTGCTTTTTGTGAATTCTTGTATTCCCTTTTTATTGTTTCCTCTCTGAATGTCAGAGACCTTTATTCATTTTGCTAACAATTTATAATATATCCCCATATTGATCTACTTGTCTTTGTATTAACTGTTTTCATTTGTTTGGACAGAGGGAAGAAAGTTGCATATTTAACTGTGTGGATAAAATCAAATAATGAAAGCTATAATAAAAAGCTGAGTAAAGAGCCTCATTCTCTAGTAACGGTATAGGGGAAAGAAAGCAGTAGTGTATTCTTTTTAACACTTATCCTTAGTTCTTTTTTTAAGGAGTAAAAGGGAAATATCTAATAAAATACAGATTTGAATTCATCCTTGTAATCCAATTTATTTGGTTGTCTTTTATGAAAATTGCTATCCCTTTTCTGAGAATTGACAGACAAGGAATAACCAAAGGTCTTTGATAATGGGGGCTAGTATTGAAAAAGTGGTAGCAGGTTATTTAAAGGATGCTGTAGATAAGGCTGATATTTAATTAGCACACTCCATTTTAGCCAACAGTTATGAACTGGTGTTCATTTACTTAGTTCATGTTTGTGTCATGCCAATTGTTTAACATTTTAAATAACACCCTTGGTTGTAACCAAGAGCTATAGGAAGGCAGTTTGGGTTCTGGCAAGGACAGAAGAAAGGAATGATTTCAGGGGAGTGGGGTTCAAGGAGAAATTGGAAATAATTATTAGGCAGGTTTTCTAGGTGGTATACGTATTGAAATCAGACCCATGTGAGTTTTTTTTGTTTATTTTAGACCCATGTTTTTTTAAATGAGGCAAAATAAATGCAGGCAGTGAAGTGCTTTCATAGTGTGAGAAGGTTAATAAGGGCAAACAAAATTTCCATGGGTGCCTGTATTTCTCTAGCGTAAATCAGAAGAAATAATACCTGAAAGTAGTGTTTCTCAGACATTTGGAATCCATGTGCCCCATGATAGGTCTGCATGCACACTCTTGATTCTAGATACAGGAAACACGGAAGAATAAATCAAGTTTTCTTTTCATTGTGAGATCGAAGCGATACTTTAAAATAATTATCACAACAGGAAAAGCAGTTATTGCTGCATTCTTTAACCACATTTCTTTCTGGCTACATGATATCAAAGTTAAGTTTGAATGGATTTATTTTCCTTTTCTTTAGTTCTACTAAGATAGATAATACTGCATTTCAGTTAAAGTTATTGAGAATAGCAGCAAGTATGTGATGATTCTGTTAGATGTTTTAGACATTCATATTAAAGATATTGCAAAAATTATTACAAGATTTCTCACTTAAAATTACATACAGTGTTCTCTCAGAGACTGAACTGACAAATGTATGGCACTCAATGGTAAATTGAATATTTCATTTTGGGAGATGGCAGTGGGTAGAACTCAGATCTATCCTTTTGATTATATTCAGTTCTAGGCAGTATGTTTTTCAGGTTTAGCACAGTAATAGAATGTGGTTCTTAAGTGTATCTAATAAATAAGACATTGATTTCTTTATACAATAAGGAAAGAAAATAGCTAGATGTTGGGAAAAGAGGATGTCTTTGGTTAAGCCATTTGTATCATGATTTGATCTTCATATACTATCTTTTAAGAATGTGCTATTTCACCCTCAAATGATTGGGTTAATCTATTCACTGTACTCTGTGTGTCCTGAAGATAGGACACCTGAGATTCTAAATCATAAAATTGTTTTACTGATGTATCAGTGTCATGAAAAAATACTGCTATCATCCTTCATTTGAAAAGTTTGTGTTAGCATCTTTCCTCTTGACAGGGTAGAAACGCAGTCTTGTATTTGTTCCCTCTGTTCTTGACATAACATGCTGAAAATACTTGCTTAGGGGCTGTAGTTTGAATTACATTCACAATTTTCCATGTGTTCTGTAACACTGACTCAAAGTTAGAGGGCATATTGTCATATGCCAGCTGTTATCTGTGAATGAAGCCAAGTGTGAATTGGCTTTCAGGTGTTGTGCTCTTCCTTGCTACACACATGGCTAGTGATCTGACCATATTGATGCCACTACATTTCCAAAGCCATATTAAAGTTCAAAAATAATTGTTGGTTAAAAGAAAATCTTGTTTCCATAGGATAAGTTTTCATTGATAACCAGAATTAAGTTGCCTACGTTTCTGGATTTATTTATTTATTACACAAGTATATGCCAATAGTTGATTCATACTCTGCTCACTAGTGGTTTCATTGAGCCATTTAAAAAAAAAAAAACAACTAAAAGCATGAACCATCCTAGTAATTGTTCTTCCTCACTGTATGCAAAGCATATATTATGTAATCATAATATTCAGTAGTGTCATCTGATGGTGGAATTTTGCCAGTAGGTTGTTTTGTTTCTCTCAGAACATATTTGTCATTAATTTTTCAGCTGATAGCAGTTACAACTGTTTTGTCAAAAGTATCTTTGAGAAGTATCTTTGAATATAGTTTTGATCTTTGCTTTTAATAACGAAATTCATATTGGAGTTTTTGATTGTTTTACCAGAGTGGTTGAAAATTATATAAAAGCTTCAGTGAATTCTTGCCCTGTTTAATAATATTTCATGTGGCACAGTACAGGGAACAAAGGAGTCTCCTAGTGTAGATTAATCAATCCTAATTCACTGGTCACAGCCCATTCTAAAGTCATGCTGTTTTCATTCTAAGACTTATTATTTTCAGTTATGATACTCTGAGTTAAGTGTATTTTTTATCACTTCTACTCTCTATGAGAACTTTTGAGCCACTGATTCATTTCCCTATATTTGGGCTTTAACACAGTAAGATGGTAACAGTAGCAAAATACGTATTTAACCAATGTAAATTAAACTCACATGGTATGAAAGTATGTTAGCTGAAACATATAGTACTCTTTTAACTATCCTGGTATAGCACGGATGACCTTTAGAATGTAACAATACTTAAGAACCTAAAAGATTTTCCTTTGAAAGTCATAATTAATATTACTTTTCAAATTTGTGAAATGTGTGTGATCAAAACTTTTACCACTTTTTCATCAAACTGCCTATAAACCACTTGATAGATTGGCAGGGATTGCCATTGGTCCCCAAACCACACTTGAGAAACAGTAGCTCGAAGAAGGAATAAAAGAGACAAGACAAGATTCAGGGAGGAAGAAGTGATGGTTAACATTCTATGGGATGATCTCGGTATAGCTGGGTTTTTGTTTATTTGTTTTTTAAGTTTTCATACAGATTTAGCCTTAATCTAGCTAGCTAGCTGGCCAATTATGCATCTTTTTTGGTACTTTATTACTGGCAGAAATGATGGGATATGATGACTTGTGTATGGAGGGGCAGTGATAAGTGTATGTTCTTAATTGTTCATAGGGAACATATTGTGTTCAATTATAAAAAATATAGAGGACACATTGGATTTTCATCCCTTTCATTATTTGCCACCCATCTTAGGGTTTGCTTTCTTCACTCTTCTAGTGAGGCCAGTTGTATACATGTAACTACTTAAAGACCTTGCTGTTCCAAGTATGGTCTGAGAGCCAGCAACATAGGCAGTGCAGAACCTTGGGCCCCAACCTAACTTTATTGAATAAAAATCTGCATTTTAACAAGATCCTCAAATGTTTAGTACACATGAGAATTTAAGAGGTGTTGGCTTAAAACATAAAAGAAATACTAACAAAAAAAATGTGCCTTCCATTAAAAATAAAGCATTCAGCCATAAAATGCAATGAAGTTCTGATACATACCACAATACAGATGAACCTTGAAAACATGCTTAGTGAAATAAGCCATGAACAAAGGTATAAATACTGTATGATTCCATTTTTATGCAATATGTAGAATAAGCAAATTCATAGGGACAGAAAGTAGATTAGAGGTTACCAAGGGCCTGAGGGAGGGAGGAATGGAGTTACTGCTTAATGGGCACAGTTTCTGTTTTGGGTAATCAAACATTTTGGTAATGGATGATGGTGATGGTAGCACAACATTGTAAATGTCATTAATGTCGCTGAATCATATACTTACAAATGGTTAAAATGGTGAATTTTGTTATATATATGTAACATATATGTAGTATATATACATATATATATATTACTACAGTAAAATTTGAAATATATAACCATTTATCCCACACACACAAAAAATGACATTTCCATGGTTTTTGAGACCTTTTATTAAACTTGTTTAGCTGAGCAGAATTGAGAGGAGTGGATCTCAAGAGTTGAGGTCTTGGAGGATTGTGGGAAGATGGCATAGTATGAAGCTCCAAGAATTAGTCCATCTGTGAAAACAACTATTGAACTGCTTGCAGGAACTGTCTATTTGAATTGGCTGTTTTGTAACTAGAGTGTAGTGGAACACTGTACAGCATCCAAGGAGGAGTAGGAGGAAGAGGTTCGTAAATTGCAGTAAATACCAGTTTTACTCTCCCTGAAATGACTACATCCCTGTTTCCCTAGCCTTGTGGTAGTCAGCAGTGGGGACTAGAGCTTGGGTTCCTGGCAAAACTTGCTGGTGCCAGGGTGGGACATAAAGACCTAGTTTTCAAAACACTGGGGGTATGTGGTCTGCTGGCCGTTCACTGCTTTTGATCAAGTACTTCATATCTCTAGGGGCAGCCATTTTTCCAGACCCCCTCAGAAAGGTGGCAGAGGATTCTTGAAGACAGTAACCTTCAGAACTACAGGGAACAATTCAAAGGGCTGCATTAAATGGTCAAGTGCTGAATTAAAAGCCCTAGAAGGCGCTCTTGGAACCCTTACTGACTCCTCCCTCACCCCTTACATAATGTGGAGTAGAAGCAGTTTACACTCCCATTGCAGATCCCTGGCCCTGTTCCAGAGGGAGCAAAGTGGCCACTGTGTGAATACTGGGGTATATATATGTCAGTTCCAAACTGTCTGGTTTCAGAAACTGAGCCCAGGAACTTGTCTCTGGCTTGCCCTCCAGAGTTTGCCCTGAGGGAAGAAAAGAAGCTTGCAGACAACTGGGACAGTGTGGGAAACAAGTTGAAGCAGCCGGGGGCAAAGGATTACCACCATTAATTCACTCAAGACAGCACTCAGGAAGGAGTGGAAGTCTGTTTCAAAGGGAGTAGAGGGGGCCTTCACACCAACTCTTATTAACTGTAAATGGCAGGTATAAACCCAGGAGAAGAAGCAGGCTCCATGAAAGCTCAGATAAGACAGAGAGGACCCTGCACTTCATATTTGCTTCAGGCTAATGTTCTTGATAGGCAGGCTAATCTCTGAAGAAGAACACAAACTAAAGCAGAGCCAATTTGCAAAGACACTAAAGATAGTTTTTCTCTTGGTTTGTTTTGATTAGCTTCTGGCCTTCAAGAAAATATCATTAGCTGGATACAAATGTAAGGAACAGCCAGCTCAGGGCCTAAATCTCATAGTTAATGCTTTAAAATATTAAAATGTACAATGTGCAACCAACAATTACAAGAAAAAACAAAGAGAAAAATGATGTCCCATCCAAAGGAACAAGACAAAAAATCCAGAAACTATCCACAAAGAGAAAAAAACTTTGGACTTACTGAACACTTGTAAAAAAATGATCCTTGACATACATAAAACACTGCACTCAGCAAAACAAAGTACACATACTTCTGAAGTGCACACGGATCATTCTCCAGGATAGACCATATGTTGGGTCTCAAAACAAGTCTCAATAAATTCAAAAATATTGAAATCATACAATGTATACTCTCCAACCACAGTGGAATGAAGCTTGAAATCAATAACGGAGAAATGGAAAATTTATAAATGTGTGGAAATTAAACAAATACTCTTAAAGAACAAATGGATTAAAGAGGGAATCAGAAGCCAAATTAGGAAATGTGAGGCAAATGAAAATACAACATACCAAAACTGAAGGTATACAACAAAGGCAGTGCTGAGAGAGAAATATATAGCTCTAAATGTTTACATTAAAAAAGAAGAAAGACATCAAATCAGAGTCCTAACCTCAAAACTGGAAGAACAAGAAAAAGAAAAGCAAACTAAACTTAAAGTGAGCAGAAGGAAGGAAATAACCAAGATCAGAGATAGTAGAGACAAATGAAATAGAAAACAAAAACAAATAAAAATATAATCAATAAAACCAAAAGTTGATTCTTTGAAAAGATCGATAAAACTGACAAACCTTTTGCTAGACTGACAAAGCAAAAAGGAAGATAAAAATAACTAAAATCAGAAATGAAAAGGGGGACAGTACTACCTACCCCACTGAAATAAAAAGGGCTCTAAAAGGATACTATGAACAACTGTATGCCAATAAATTAGATAACCTAGATGAAATGGACAATTCTTAGAAACACGTGAACTACCTACATTGACTCAAGAAGAAATTGAAGATGTCAGCGGTCCAATTACTAGTAAAGAGATTGAATCGGTAATCAAAAACTTCCCAACAGGTTTCATACTACCTGACTAAAGCATATATTACAAAGCTACAGTAGTCAAAACAGCATGGTACTGGCATGAACTATCAAAGTCCTAGAGGAACGTAGGGAAACATCTCCTGGACCTTGTATTAGGCAATGGTTTCTTAGACTTTACACCAAAAGCACAAGCAACAAAAGAAATAATAGATAAATGGGACCTCATTAAAATTAAAAACTTTTGTGCCTCAAGGGATTTCAACATGAAAATAAAATGACAACCTACACAATATTTCCAAATATTTGGAAACACATATACAATACAAGATTAATACCCAGAATATATAAAGAAATTCTTCAACTTAACTACAAAAAGATAAGCCAATTAAAAACTGGGCACAAGTCTTGAATAGACATATCTCCAAAGAGGATATATACAGATGGGTATATACCCAAAAGAATTGAGTGCAGGGATTCGAACAGCTGTTTGCATACTGATGTTCATAAGGACATTATTCACATTGCCAAAAGATGGAAGCAACCCAAGTGTACAGCAACCAATGAATGGATAAATAAAATGTGATATATACATAAAATGGAATATTATTCAACCATAAAAGAAATGAAATCATGATATATGCGACATCGTGGATGAACCTTGAAGACATCATGTTAAGTGTCTGAAGCCAGACACAACAAGTATTATATAATCTCACTGATTTGAAACAATTAGAATAAGCAAACTCATAGACTCAGAATCTAGAATATAGGTTACCAAGGAACGGGGTGGGGTGGGTAAGGAATAGGAAGTTAAGGCTTAAAATGCACAGAGTTCCTGTTTGGAATGATGGAAATGTTTCATAATGCTTGGTGATGATAGTAGCACAACAATGTGAATGGAGTTAACGGTACTTAAATATATACCTGAATATGATTAAAAGAAGAAATGTTAGATTATGTATATGGTAACAGAGTAAAATTAAAAAAAAAAACCATGGAACTGCAATACACGAACAGTGAGCCCTAAATTAAACCATGGACTTTAATAGTACAGTTGTAAAAATGTGCTATCATCAATTATAACAAGTAATCCACACCAATGCAGGGTGTTGGTGGTGGGGTGGGGGTCGGGAGTCCTGTATTTTGTGCATGATCGTTCTGTAAACCCGCTACTCCAATTAAAAAAAAAAAAAGGATCCTCGCTATGCTCAAGGAGCTAAAGAAAAACAGAGAAAGTAAGGTTATTGAGGAAAATAATGTGGGAAAAAAACATGGAAATCTCTTTGAGATTCTCAGTAGGAAACAGACAGAAATAGTGTAATTTAAGAACACAATAACTGAAATAAAAAAAATTTCTCTAGATGGTTTCAATAGCAGATTGTAGGTGGCAGAAGAAAGAATTAGTGTTCCTGTAGACAAGACAACTGAAAGAATTCAAGCTGAGAAGCAAGGCTTAGAAAAGGAAAAAAAGAAAATGAATAGAAAAGAAAAAACAGCCTATGAGACTTGTGGATCATGTTTTTTAATCCATTCTGTTAATGTCTGTCTTTTTATTGGAGCATTCTGTCCATTTACATTCTCTTTAATGACTGATAAATTAGAGTATATATCTCCAAACTCTTCCTACTCTCTCCAGTGGCTGCTAGGCTGCTGATTCCACACCTACTATATTTGGGAGACTGTTGGCTTTCCAAGCTATTATTTAGTTGAGCAGAGAAGGATTGGGATTAGGGCAAATTAAAATGCCACAAAGCTCACTGTTCTTACCATTTGTTCAGCCATTTTTCTTGAATAAACACTCCTCAGTTTGTTGTAAGCCTTTAATTTTCCATAGTTTGGCTTTGCAGTTCTATCTAGCAACACCTTAGGTTTCTTGAAATAAATATTGACATCATAAAAAATTTTTTTCAAGACCATCAGTAAGTACCTAGACTTTTTGAAATAGTTATGATGTTTGTGAATATACTAAAATGACTCTTTGATATTTCTCTATCTTGTCATGAGGATTGAAAATGAAACCACTAAATCAGTATGCAAATATAAACATTTGGTTTTAATATTGCTGTTTAATTTAGATAGGTTTCAATAGATGAGTAGTAAATTCTTAGATGGCTTTCAGGTTAAATTTTTATTACAGATTTTTGTTTTTATTTCTTAATTTTATTGTTCTCACAGAACTAAACATTAATTCAGATTTCTTGTATAGAGTTCAAGATGACTAGTAATTCCCCTCAAAAAGTGGTTGTCAAATGGAGTTAAAGCTTAAAAGGGAAAACTTCAGTAGAGATAATGAGGGCCAGTTCCTGGGAGAAACCTTTTCTAGAGAATCTAGCAATAGATAGAGAATCTAGTTGTTAAAAATAGGATGCTTATATTTTATTAATGATAGTAGCAGTTATATCAATTGCTATTATTTGCTAATAGGCTCCTACTATGTGCCAGGTACTGAGCTGATCACTTTGCCTATATTTTATTTAAGCCTCCTAGAGGCTCTGCACGGTAGATATTGTGCTTATTTTACAGGTGAGGATACAAATTCAGCAAGTAATGGACTTCTAGCAAGTAGAGGAGGCAGGATTTTTTTTTTTAATTAAATTCAGTTTTTTTGAAATATATTCACATAGCATATAATCATCTATGGTGTACAATCAACTGTTCACAGTACGATCATATAGTTATACATTCATCACCACAATCTATTTCTGAACATTGTCCTTACATCAGAATCAGAATAAGAAAAGAAAATACAAGTAAAAAAGAACACCCAAATCATCCTCCCCATCCCACCCCATTTTTTCGTTTAGTTTTTGTCCCCATTTTTCTACTCATCCATCCATACACTAGATAAAGGGAGTGTGATCCACAAGGTTTTCACAATCACACTGTCATCCCTTGTAATCTACATTGTTATACAATCGTCTGCAGGAATCCAGACTACTGGGTTGGAGTTTGATAGTTTTAGGTATTTACCTCTAGCTATTCTAATACATTGAAACCTAAGAGGTGTTATCTATGTAGTGCAAGAATGTCCACCAGAGTGACCTCTCGACTCCATTTGAAATCTCTCTCAGCCACTGAAACTTTATTTCATTTCATTTTGCATCCCCCTTTTGATCAAGAAGATATTCTCAATCCCACAATGCCGGGTGTAGGTTCATCCCCGGGAGTCATATCCTGCGTTGCCAGGGAGATTTATACCCCTGGAAGTCGGGTCCCACGTCAGGGGCGGGGGGGGGGGGGGCAGCAGTGAGTTCACCTGCTGAGGTGAGCCAAGATTTTAAAATTGCTGAATTTTTTGTTAAAGTCATTCAGTAAATCAGCCACCAGGCCACACATGGATTAGTAGTTTCAATTAGCATTTAAACAATAGGGATAGTGTGGATTTGCATTAATTTGAAATACTGTTAATAAATTGCATGTATGATGTGTAAATAAAGGTTTTCTGTGTGTTGGTCCTACAGGAATCAAAGGAAAAACATGGCCAAGAAGCAAAATGACAGCTAGGTTCTTGAACTAACAATTGGTGTGTTCTCCTTATTTCTTACTCTCATTCTGCTAGAAATGCTCTTAGACCATTGGTGGAAAGGAATAACAAATAAGTGAAAGAGAAGATGCAGCAACTGTAATATCTCATAGGCAATACTTTTTTACTTTCCTAATATTTAAGTTTACCTTATATGTTTTCCCACCAGGTAATATATTCGCATGGTCCAAAGATATAGGACATAATGGAATATTCAGTGAAAAGGCTTTCTGCCATGTCTGCCAGCCACCTAGTTTCCTTACACATGGACGATTGTTATAAGTTTCTTATGTTTCACTCCAGGGTGTGTTTTCTCTCTCTTTCTTCTCTTTCTTCTCTCTCTTCTCTCTTCTATCGCTATCTCTATCTCTATCTCCTATATTCCTATCTCTTCCTCCGTCTTTTTCTCTCCCTCTATCCCTCCCTACACAAACACACTCACACACACCCCATCTACAAAAGTGGGGGCAGGATTAAGGGAACAAACAATGGACAGTGAAATACCAAGGATTGGCAACCATGGAAAACCATTACTACTACTAGCCTGAGAATGTGTGGAAGGGAGCTATTAACAGAATTCATCAAGAGCCATAACAGAGGGAGACAGGCTGCTTAACAGAAGCTGTGGCCTTAGAGAGAGATACAAATTTATCTGCCATGAGGGAGCCAGGAAAATTATCACCTTCTGATTTTCTAGCCATTCCTCTCATTGATTGAACCCATCAGAATCTAGAGGGCAAGGTTGCAACTATACAGAACTAATTGTATCTACTGCCTTAGCATTGTTCAGAGCTTAGCAGAATGTTCACTTGGGTAATTTTTTTCTTTTTTAATATGAAATATTTCATTTGAGAAAGAATATATCCTAACTACATAAGAGGGTTAAGGACTAATAAACCATCACTCGTTTGCCTATAGGTTTAGAACTAAAACATAATGGTGCTCGCCCTCTCTAGTGGTTCGGGGTTACATGGCAACAACTGCGGCAAAGTGAGAACCTCAGAAATGCCACTGCCGCCAGCACAGCTGACACTGGGGACTGTCCGTGGGCCCCGCTCTCTCTCGATGAGCCAGAGAAGTCTTGTGTCGGAGTAAGATGGACGGTAGTCATGGTTGTGATTGTGGTGAGCTGGAGCCACCTGATCACTAACAAAAGATAAGATATTTTCTGTTAACCAGCAGCTACCAGAGCTTCCTGATGAAATATATAATAACAGAGGAAGAAAAGAAGCAAAACGAAAATACTGCTTACCAACACCTTAGAACATTGCTGCTTGGAACCAGTCCAACACTGAATGTATCTTTACCTTGAGGAAAATGTTCAGAGAAGCCTGTTGTGTGCATATTTATTCACATTTTTTTAAAATGTTGAATCTTTTAGCACAACTAAATCTTTTAGTATATCATTTCATTCCATTTGAGTTTCTTGTGTGTTTTCTTTAAATGTCTGCAACTGATTTTAGAACCTATTCCTGTTGTACATGAGGAAGATCATCAAGAGCTTCTCAGCATAATTCCAGTTTACATTAGGAATGAAATGACTGAGCCACACAAACCTTTAACTCAGCTGCTTCCAGGAATTAGTAGAGAAGTACTGTATTTCCTGGAACAGATTTTGACATTTAGCCCCGTGGATCAGTTGACAACAGAAAAAGCACTCTCCCATCCTTACATGAGCATATATTCTTTTCCAATGGATGAGCCAATTTCAAGTCATCCTTATCATATTGAAGATGAAGTTGATGATATTTTGCCTATGGATGAAACTCACAGTCACATTTTAACTGGGTAAGGTACCAATATTGTCAGTTTTCAGAGCATGATTGGCCTATACATAACAACTTTGATATTGAGGAAGTTCAGCTTGACCCAAGAGCTCTCTCTCATGTCACTGATGAAGTACAAGGTGATCCTCGAAAATATTTGGATGGAGATTGTGAAAACTTCCTGGAGGATCCAGCTTTTTGATACCAATTACTTTACTGAGACTTGTTAGCAGTACCGAGATCATCATGAAAACAAATATTGTGATCTGGAGGGTAGCTATACTTATAACTACAAAATGAGGTCAACATCATATTTAGATAGCTTAGTTTGAACAGAGAGTGAAGTTAATCATTATTATGAACCCAAGCTTATTATAGACTATTCAAATTGGAAAGAACAAAGCAAAGAAAAATCCAATAAGAAAGGCAAGTTAAAACGTGAAAGGAATGGATAGGTTATAGCTCAGACGTAGAGGAAACATCACAGCAACTGGTTGAAAATGAAAGGGTAAAGAATCAGGGATATGACTTTGACTCCTTTATTGCAGTAACTATTCAACTTAGTTCCCAACATAAGCCTACTGATGTTAGTTGAAAAGCTCACTGTCCCAACTAGAATTGAAAAGTTTGATATCAAAGTCAGTAAGCCAAGAAAAAGAGGAAAAACAATGGCAAATTTGGTTCAATTAGAAGCCTTGTACCAATCTTCTTGGGATAGCCAGTTTGTGAGTGGTGGGGAGGATTGTTTTCTCATTAGTCAGTTTTGTTTTGAGGTAAGGAAGGATGAATAAATAGACAAGGAAAACATACCAGTTACTTGGACAGAAACTGAGCCAGTAGAGGACAGGAAGCTTGGGGAGAGAGGAAATGAGGAAGGATTTCTGAACAGCAAAAGGGAGTTCTCTTTAACAAGCAGCTTGAATCCATCGGCATCCCACTGTTTCACAGTCCAGTTGGGTCATACTTAAGTCAATAAAGGCAACATTAACACCTGCTATGAAATCTTCCCCTCAAATTCCTCATAAAACATACAGCAGCATTCTGAAACATCGGAAACTAAAAACAAGCAGCAGACATTTCTCTTTGTATTCTTCATGAAATGTGTTGTCTTTTTATTACTAGTGTTTTAAGTAAATTTTTACTTGAATCAGATGTTATGTGTAGGCCAATCATAATGTCAGCTTATTCTAAGGTTGTCCATGTACTTAATTTACTTAAGTGTTCATTTTAAGTAAAGCTCTCACTGTGTATAGGAATTCGTATTTTGGAGGTATTTGATCTATCTACAAAGAAAAATTAGGAATTACTTTATTGTAGAATGCTCCTAGAAGTTTTAATTGTGTTTATTTTTAAAACAAACTATTGTTAGACTTGTGTACATCATTATTGTAGTTTAAAAGTTGTACATGATAAGACATATTTTGTTTTCACTGTATGTTTTTACTAATGATTTATTTCCTGTCCCAAGGCAAGCATAAATAAAATTAGGTTAAATGTAGCATGTGAAGAAATAAAAAAAAACAAAACACCATATTGGTGAGTTGAACGTTTTATCATTACCTATTGACTATTTTATCCGTAATAATGTTTGTTTTGTTTTAGAGTAAGCAGGTGGAAAATTTATTAGATACATGTGTGATAGAACATGAGGGCACTCTCGCAAAGACCGAGTTAAGAAAGGCAAGATGCCCTGACAGTATGGGGCCATTTGCTTTTATAGATTAGCTTTACTCACTACCCCTTCCTTGTTCAGGGCTCTTTTTCCTACCTTCCTGTCTCTCCAGGGCATGCCTGGTGGTAGATGGTGCATTTGGGTGGGTCGGTTGATGCTGGTGTTTCCTATTAAATGGGTAGCCCAGGCAGGTTGTCTTCTAGGACAGGCCCTCCTGACTTTGATTCACTGTCCTTGCTCAAGGTCTCCTTCACGGTATCTTCTCTCCCCTTTCTCCCTGTTCTAGCCTGCCTCAACTTCCCCCTCAGTTCTCACTCCTGATCTTAAGGGTTGCTGAGGGACACAGGTCTGTCTTCTGTAGCTGCTGCTTGCTTGTCAGGGTGTAGGCCCTGCCTGACGGGGCGTAGAACTTTCTGGGTGTCTCGTTTAAGTGGAGAGGGAAATAATAATGCTTTTTTTGTCTTAAACATATGTAATATAGATGTAATAGTATAGCTATACCAGCTTGTTTTAATAAACCTTTGATTTTAGAATAGTTTTAGGTTTATAGAAAAATTGTAAAGATGATGCAAAGAGTTCCCATATACCCCACATGCAGTTTTCCTCTATTAACATCTTACATTAGTATGGTATATTTATTATAATTAATGAACCAATATTGATAATATTATCAACTAAAGTCCATACTTTATTCACATTTCCTTAGTTTTTACTTAGTGTTCTTTTCCTGTTCCAGGAATGTCTGCATCATGGCTCCTTAGGCTCTTTTTGGCTATAACTCTCAGACTTCCCTTGTTTTTCATGACCTTTTCAGTTTTGAGAATTACTAGTCAGATATTTTGTAGACTATCCCTCAATTGGAATTTGATGTTTTTCCCATGCTTGATTGGGGTTATGAGTTTGGGGGAGGAAACATTTCTATCATATATCAAGAGTACATACTATCAACATGACTTATCGCTGTTGATTTTGACCTTGTTCACCTAAGTCTGGGTTTGCTAGGTTTCTCCGCTGTAAAATTACCCTCCCCCATCCTCACCCTCTTTTTCACACCAGCTTTTTTGATGTTGTTGTTGTTGCGTCTGCCTGGTTTATCTCTTCTCATCCTTTTACTTTTAATTTTTTGGGTTCTTTCTTACCTTTAATGTGATAGTGATATATTTTAATTTTTACCATCAAATTTTCTGCATTCTAGTTGTCCTGCTTTTCCCATACTTTTTTCTTCTTTTCTTGGCTGTCTTCTAGATTCAAGTGTTTTTCCCCTGTACTAGTTTTTAAGTTTTATGTTTTATTTCCCAGTTTAAGTGACTATCCTTGAAAGGTCTTAGCTTTTATCTCTTCAACTATTACCTCTCCCACATTCTCTCTATTCTCACCTTCTAGAATGCTGGTTAGAGTTATGTTAGACGTTTTCATTTTATCATTCATATCTCTTTTTTGTGATTTTCATCTTTTGATTCCTCTGCTGCCACATAATTTCCTATTATTCTGTTCACAAATTTTCTTCAGTAGTATCTAATCTAGAGGGTTTTTTTTCTTTTTTTTAAAATAGGTTCTATTAGTTTCTTAAATGTACTTGTTCATTTTTGTAGTCTGTTTCTTACTCATTTATAAATTATATTTTATTACGTAGCATTGATATGCTAATTCCAATATCAAAAATCTTTGGTAACCTAAATCGGTTATTTTTTTCTACTGGCTCTTGCTCATGGTGTTTTATTTATTCTTAAATTTGGGAATTCTGGGGGGGGGAGGGCAGGGACGGTTCTCATACTTGAAGTCTGTGGATATCATGAAGGGCTCCAGAAAGGATTTGCATTTGCTATTAGTAGATGCCAGGGGATGCTAACAACCTGGGATCACATTATCTCTGGGCTTAGTTTCCCCCACAGCATAGATAATATAAATCCTAACCTAAAATTAGCATGCCAGTTGGCTATGGTTACACATTTTTAAAGAAGACTATCCTCCTCATCATCATGCTTTTCTTCGTGGAGATAAGACAGGCTTTTGTGTCGGCTCACTTTTCTGTCATGTGGATTTCTTTAATCTTGCTCACACTGTCACTGAGGGTATATATAGCCCCTTTGAGGATCTCAGGATTAGCTGTCCAGCTTTTTATGGACCTGGGACCTCGTCTGACTTAAAACCCAGTGCTTTAGTTTCCTAGTATCATCATTTTCGCCTTACCCAGTTTGGGCATTTGGATTCCATTCTGGTTTCAGCCCATTATTTTTTGTTCGTTTGTTTGTTTTGTTTTTCCTTGGATTTCCCTTACGTACAGCAACACATTTAGAAGTATCTTTGTGTTGATCTATTCACCTTCTAGATTTTTTTTTTTTTTTTACAGTGGGGGTATATTTTTCAAAATGTCTTTTGTACAGTAAGAGCGTGAAACAGGAAGTCCATTGATCTAGATTGTGTTCAGGCAGTGCTATTTCTTAAAATATCAATTTTCTTTTACTGGCAGATGATCAGAAGAAGGTTGATTGGTTTCAGTTTATGCCACCACTACTGTGGCTGGAGCAGAAAAGACCTGGTTGCCTCTGAAAAAAATGTATCAGAACCTCATCCTAGTACCTGATAACAAGTATGTTTTAATTCATAGTTAATTCTCTCATATCTTTTTTAGGCATCTTTTTTATGTGATCCATCCATTGTTAAGGCTGCTCACAGACCCCTCTTTGCCATGATAGCCATTGACTAAGGAAAGGAGCTTTAAGAAACTATAGGAATATAAAAGTAAAAGAAAGGGAAAAGCTAAGAAAGATAGGAACAGCAAAGCATGGAGGATCTACATTTGGAGTTTTCCTTGCAACAATTGGTTTATTCAGTCTAGAATCTAAACTAGATTCTGCTCATTCTTAAGTTTAGAGCTTCAGGGATTTTAAAATTTCTATACTCTGAGTTTATGGGAAGCTGATTACTGAGTGATCCACTGATCATTTTAGTTGTTTGACATTGTAAATGCCTCTGGGAAGATTACAATGTTAGCAGTCATTTAGCAGTTTTTATAAAGTGTGTCAAAACTCAGGTATCTGTGCTTTGTAAATCTGAGGATCTTTTATATCAGGTCAAGCTTCTTATCCTAACTTCTTTGTGTAGGCTGCCAGGAAGTCCTGAACTGCAAGATCATGTTTGCATATATTTTTCTTCAGAGAGGATTTATAATTCCAACCAGATTTTAAAAGAAGTCCATGACCACCACAAAATAATTGAGTCGCTGCTGTAGTGTGTCCTTAAGACAGGAAAGTGATCTGCATAGTTCAGAAAAGTTTGAGTAATTTAGTGTTTTTCAGCATCACAAAAGCTGTCACTAGGGCCCTGAGTAAGACTGCAAACTCATCTTTCTACCTTAGCCTACCTGTCCTACTCTCTCCTTTAATTTGCCCTTATGATTTTAAAGATATATTTTCTCATTTCTAAAGCCATTTTCCACCTGAACTCAGAATCCTGTCCTATTCCAAACTACATTTGCCTAGCACGTTACCGTTTTCAAAGTGCTTTATCTGTACGAAAGGCAGGTATTATCCATACTTTGTAGATGGAAGCTTAACTACTGTAGGTTTAATAATTAGGTAACTTACTTAAAGTCACATAGTTAATAGGTGATTTTGCTAGGTTTTAAAGAGATCCAAGATGATAAATTCCAATCCAGTGTTTTCTCAAGGTCCTCACATACATAGTTAACCAGCTCCCTTCTTTGTACAATACTTTTTATTCACCAGTGACTTTTTCCCTTATACCTTTAAGCATGATCTTGTCTTTCAAACATTTTAAGACTCTCTTGTTTCATGGGGTTTAGAAAATAAGATGCTGTTGTTCTTATAAGAAACACTCAAGATAAAAATGACAGCAAGTCCAAAAATTTTGAAGCAGGAGGGAAACTGGAACCTTGGTTTTCCTGCTCCGTGGCCTTAAGAGTCCAGAGAGAAAGCTATATCCTTTATTGAAAGATTAGAGCTTAAGTGGATCTGTGCAGGAATATAAAATAGTATTTTACAGCATTAACATACTTATAACAAATCATAGTAAGATTACTAACTAAATTGGTATCAGTTAAGCTTTGGAAGCATAGTTATTTTTAGATGTGTCTGTCAGTTTGTGCATATATGTGAACCAGTAAATTAGTTTCCTCTTCTCATTTACATTTTTTAATTAAATGTTTTCTGTTGGATCTGTTTTTGAAAAACAGCTTTACTGTTATATACTGCTGGTTTATTTTGTATGTGAATTTTTGCTGTTTTCCTAAGCTGACAAAATCTGAAATAATAGATTTTTCATTTTGGGATCTTATAGCTATTTTTGTAATAGTTTTAAAATAACTTCGTTAAGTACAATTCTAATGTTTGAAATAATTACTTTAAATATAATATACCAACATGAATTTATTTCTGAACTAGGAATGACTGTAGATTTTTAAAGGATCCTATAAAAGTAAATATTAAATACATTTTTCCAAGGAGGAGGGGCAAGATGGCGGCATAGAGAGGAGTGGAAGCTAAGTAGTCCCCCTGGAACAACTACAAAAAACCAGAAACAACTAGTAAATAATCCAGAATAACTGCAGGGGGACAAACTAGACCATCCACTCATCATACACCAACCTGAATTGGGAGGAATGCCCGAGAACACAGCATAAAATCTTTAAGTAAAACCTGCAGATCCAAGTTGGGAGACTCCCTCCCCCATAGTCCAAGCTGCAAAGCCTCGTGGTGCCAGAGAGAAACTCTCTCCCAGCAAGCGAATATAGCTCAGCTGAGCTCCAACTGGGGTTTTAAGTAGCGAGTGTGAACTGCTCACTACAGGTACACAGCCCCAAAAAACAGACAGAGGCTTTGGGTGACGACTGACCTGGGAGAGCCGGAGGGTCGCCTTGGACTGGGTCTGAAGGGGACTATCTGTTTCTTTTTCGGCTCAGTGGAGAAAGCCCCAGTCATTTTCAGTTTCCAGGGCTGTGAAGCGGAGAAGGGTGGAGACAGCACAAGCAGAGAGCGAGACCATTGAAATGCTAATGACCTCCACCTGGGGGCTCTGTCTTCTCTAGGAGGAAAGGGGTGGGGCCCTTTCCATTCAGAACCAGACCCCAGAGCCTGGGGGAACACGGCCACACCTCCTCACACCAGTCAAGAATTATAGGCTAACAGGCATCACCTGCTGGGCAGAAAAGCACAGTGACCCGAGGCATCAAAGGGTGGAGTGATTTTCTAAGACACACCCACAGGGAAACCAGATACTGAATATTTCTTCCCTCTGGGACCTGAGCCTGTTCTGGTCTGGGAAAACCTGATTTGGATAACCAAGGAAACCATGCCTAGACAACAGAAAATTACAACCTACACTAAGAAAAATAAAGTTATGGCCCAGTCAAAGGAACAAACGTACACTTCAACTGAGATACAGGAATTTAAACAACTAATGCTAAATCAATTCAAAAAGTTTAGAGAAGATATTGCAAAAGAGATAGAGGCTGTAAAGGAAGCCCTGGAGATGTATACGGCAGAAATCAAAAGTTTAAAAAACCTACTAGTAGAATCTATGGAAATGAAAGGCACAACACAAGATGAAAGACACAATGGAAACATACAACAGCAGATCTCAAGAGGCAGAAGAAAACACTCAGGAACTGGAGAACAAAACACCTGAAAGCCTACACGCAAAGGAGCAGATGGAGAAAAGAATGAAAAAATATGAGCAACGTCTCCGGGAACTCAAGGATGAAACAAAGTACAATAATGTACGTATCATTGGTGTCCCAGAAGGAGAAGAGAAGGGAAAGGGGGCAGAAGCAATAATAGAGGAAATAATTAATGAGAATTTCCCATCTCTTATGAAAGACATAAAATCACAGATCCAAGAAGCTCAGCGTACTCCAAACAGAAGAGATATGAATAGGCTTACGCCAAGACACTTACTAATCAGATGATCAAATGTCAAAGACAAAGAGAGAATCCTGAAAGCAGCAAGAGAAAAGCGATCCATTACATACAAAGGAAGCTTAATAAGACTATGTGCGGATCTCTCAGCAGAAACCATGGAGGCAAGAAGGAAGTGGTATGATATATTTAAGATACTGAAAGAGAAAAACCGCCAACCAAGAATCCTGTATCCAGCAAAGCTGTCCTTCAAATATGAGGAAGAGCTCAAAATATTTTCTGACAAACAGACAATGAGAGACTTTGTGAACAAGACACCTGTCCTACAGGAAATACTAAAGGGAGCACTACAGGGTGATAGTAGACAGGAGTGCGTGGTTTAGAACACAATTTGGGGAGACGGTAGCACAACAATGTAAGTACACTGAACAAAGGTAACTATGAATACGGTTGAGAGAGGAAGGTGGGGAGCATGTAAATACATTTTTCCAGATTAAACATTTTTCAAGCCTTCAGTTTTATGGGAATTATATTTATTTATAAAATTATATATGTGACATAAAATATCCCATTGGTGTGTACAATTCAATGAAATTAATTACATTTATAATTTGATACCATCACCATCATCCGTTACCAAAACTTTTTTCATCATCCCAAACAGAAACTCTGTACCCATTCAGCAATAGCTCCCCATTTCACCCTCCCCCCAGACCCTGGTAAATTTTAATCTACTTTCTGTCCCAATGAATTTGCTTATTACAGATATTTCATATAAGTGGAATTATATGATATTCATCTTTTTTTATGTATGGTTTATTTCACTTAGCATGTTTTCAAAGTTCATCCATGTTATAATTTATTTCTTCTTATGGCTGAATCATATACCATTATGTATATACCACATTTTTTTAACTCATTTCATCTGTTGATGGACACTTGGATTTTTCTACCTTTTGACTGTTAAGGAGTTTTACATTTTTAATTGATATATTCCAAGCTGTCAGTTACTCTCTCAGAACCGTTTATATTCTTTTTGTCTAACCACATGATTTTCTAATTGCTCATGTTTTTTCAACCTGTTACTTTCCTGCTTGCTCTGATAAAATACTTGTTGGCTTATTTCACTACCTAAAAACCAAATACAGACTTAGGAGTTCCACTACTCTCTTAGTATTGATAAGACAATATTTATATTTATCCCTCAGAGAAATGTTTAACTTTTCTTTATATCTAAGTTCCTCAGTCCTTAGTTCACAGTGAATCAATTTTCAAATAATCTTTGTTGTCAGATTTGTAGTTAGAAGACTCATTAATTCTTCTTTAGCTCTCAGTTATATATCCTATTATGAGGCAAATGACTAGGATACCTTCAAAATGAGGGTTTTTTATGCCTATTGCTGAATCACTGCTGGTCTTACTCCCTAAGATTTAAAAGTAGATCATTTTCTAAGTCTCTTTCTGTAGTATGAGGCTTTCTGGCTGCAGACTATACATGAATACAGGTAGCTGAAGTATGGGTCCAAGACATAATTACGGAGTCTTTTTAAAAATAAATAATTACTAATTAGAGATTCAAAATTCTGTAAGTTGGCATCTTCATTCTCTTCGTTCTCAGATTTCCTGGCTCCATGAATTTCCCTACTACTCACTCTGCTCGTTTCTCAGACTTTTGAGGAAAAGAGCATCTATCCTTTATTTCATAACCGAGAATTTCCTGAAATAGTCTTGTTTTTATTCCAGGTGTGTGGGTTGCTACTTTTCCTTATTTTTAATTTAGTTTACTTTTTTGTGTAAATAATCATACACTCACATGATGCAAAGTTGAAAAGATAGCAGAGAGTGAATGGTAAAAATGAAGACTCCTTTCAACTCTTGTCCCTAAGCCACCCAGTTTCGTTTCAGAGAGTATCTGTAGCTTCTATTTTGATCTGCTCAAAATATTCCCAGAGCCTTATACTAATAAGTTTTTTCTCAGACATTTCCTATCTTGGATTATACTTCCTGCTTCAGAGTCCTGTTGTACTCCATAGAATTTAGAACTAGAAAAATAACAGATGACATTATTACTACATAACACGTACTGAGTGCTTCATATGCATTATCTTAATTTTCCCCAAAATTCTGAGGCCCAGAGGTAGTAATTTGTCCAAGTTCACACAGCATAGCTTAATCATTAGCCACCTTGTCATGTTGCCTTCTGTGGACCCTAATCAATAAGCTTATTTAAGGGAAGATGAAAATGAATAGTAAGCCAGGTATTGGTTACCTGAATTTTATGATAATCCTTTGTTATTCTCTAAAAAATAGTTTTTCTGATTAATTAAAAATAATTATATCTCATCATGGAAAATATGAAAGATATAGGTACATTAAAAGTGAAAAAAATGAGTAATATGTTTACCTAGCATATATGTAGCATGTACTTAATTAATGATGCCAGCTGTTTTTATTTATTAGTTAATAATAATTGATGATGGTGATTTCATCACACTTCAAAGAATTTAACTTTTTAATTTGAGTTTCAAAGCATTTCAATATCTTAGTTTTTATATTAAACTTCTCTAGATTAGTTCTGCTTTTTCTTTCTCCTCAATTTAGATGTAAAATAATCTTGATTCTATTCTGGTTTATTCTGACTTTAAATGATTGATTATAAGATTAATTTTCTTAAAATATCTTTTTCATCTTAGCATGTTTTTCACCAGGAACTTCCTTATTATCTACTATGTCATGTTCTTCAAAACCTATTCAAGGTTGTTTATCAATTAACCATCACCTTACTGGTATACCAGATTTTTTTTTTTTTTACATAAACTCTTTGAATAAAGTACTTTGCCTCCAGTTAGGGTCTTAGGAAGCCCCGTTTATCTTTGTTTTCTTATTTTTTTGAATACAGTTTATTGAGATATAATCACATACCCTGCAGTCATCCATAGTGTACAATCAGTTGTTCACAGTACCATCATATAGTGTGCATTCACTACCAAAATCAATTTTTGAACATTTTCGTTACTCCAAAAATAAATAAATAAATAAATAAGAATAAAAACACAGGTAAAGTAGAACACCCAAAACATCCCATCCCCCCTATTATTCATTTGATTTTTATTCCCATTTTTCTACTCATCTGTCCATACACTGGATAGACAGAGTGTGAGCTACAGGGTTTTCACAATCACACAGTCACACCATGTAAGCTACATAGTTATAGTCATCTTCAAGAATCAAGGCTAATGGGTTGCAATTCAGCAATTTCAGGTATTTCCTTCTAGCTATTCCAATACACTATATAGCGCATGAGAATACCCTCCAGAGTGACCTCTCAACTCCATTTGAAATCTCTCAGCCACTGAAACTTGATTTTGTTTCTTTTCTCTTCCTCCTTTTGGTCAAGAAGATTTTCTCAGTCTCATGATGCCGGGTCCAGGCTCATCCCAGGGAGTCATGTCCCGTGTTGCCAGGAGGATTTACACCCCTGGGAGTCATGTCCCACCTTGCGTGGAGGGCAGTGAGTTTACCTGCTGAGTGAAGCCCGGTTTATTTTTGCCTTGATTCACTTGTGCTTTTTTTTCTTCACTCAAAATTGGCCTACCTTTTCATATCATGGACTTTGAAGTCCAGGTCAAGAGTCAGTTCTTTTAAAAAAAAAAAAAAAAATTATGAATGAATAAGAAATAATTTGCACCAAAATTCGTTAATTTGCCTTAAAGTTTTTCAGTTGTTTCATGTATACTTCTTGTTTCTTCCTAACTAGATTGTAGGCTCCCTGAAGGCAGAGGCTTGTGTAGTAAATTTTATTTACATTTATTTTAATGCATAATAAAATGTTGTATGTACAATAGGTGCTTAATAAGTACTTAGTACTATAAAGTTGACTTTATAGCTCACAAGTAATCAATGGCTAATGTATTCTTACAAGGATAAATTTAAACTTCCCCTTGCCACAAACTTTGTAATCATAAATAACCACTATGCTGTTCTTTTACTGTTCATGGTAATGCTATTTATATATTTGGAGGAATGTTATTCATTACTATGACTCTGGATCCTTTTATTCTTCAGTTTGGGTTTTTTGTGGGTTGATTTTGTTTTGAGGTTTTTTTTTTTTTATCAATTATTTTTATTTCAATTATCTAAATAATTGTATTAAGAACATATCCCTTCTTCTCTGAATACAATCTAATGACTAACTTACTCCTTATTATTAAGCAAAGTAACTTATGGCCTAACTGAGTTTGCAGGATGTTTATTCTTACATAGAGATGGTACTATTTCAACTTAAAAGCAAAGTAGGCAAAGTTGAAATTTAATAAGCTTTTTTTGAGGCTCTTAGACCTAGCCTCTGAAGTCCATTGTTTACAACAGTAATAAATTCTAGAGAAAAAGTTAAAACTTTACTCTCCCATCAGATATCCCACTTACTTTGACTCTTAATAGGATCCATTGTTGTGGTATTATTCATGTCTTCAGTAAAATCTGTATTTATTGAATTTGGACTATATTATTAGTACTTTTCTTATTTTTAAAAATATTTTAAAATTATTTTTAAAATATTGAACACTTTAACAATGGATTGAGTCAAATACTTGCATTGAATGCTGCAGCTTTGTCCTGTGCCATAACATTTCAGTGTCCTGTGGAATAGGCCAAAGTGTCCTGACATTCCACCAAGTACCATGTGCTGAGATAGCAGTGGCCTACAGGGTCCCTGAGACTGATGCCAATCATCATCAAAAAGCATTTTTTAAAGCACCTATCTGTACATGGTTCTATCCTAGGCACTGTACAAAACGAGTTAAACAGACATGGCCCCTGTCCCCTGGGAGTTTTCAGTCTAAGATGATGCTGACATGGACAGACATAAAGGATATTGAGACAACTGAACAAACATTGAACAAGAACATAAAGTACTAACATTATGCACAAGCAAAGGGGTAAGTGCATTTTGTGGGGTAGTGTGTAAAGGGAGACTTGTGGGACATGATTGTTCAGACAGGGTGGGATAGAGGAATTAGTTGACCTCTGTCAAGTTAGGATAGTTTTCATCAGAAAGTTGAGTTTTCATGCAAACTTAATCAAAGACAGGGACAGGAGTTCAGTATAAAGGAAAAAATTTAGAACTGTACTGTTGTACTCTTGATGGCCTCAAGAATCTTCAGTTCTGAACGTGAAAGGGGGAGTGGTGTATCAGCTTAACAGGTTGGCATTTGAGTTTGTTGTAGATCCAAACCAGTTCAATGCAAAATAAAAATCAAATAAAAAGAAACTAGAAACTTGAGTAACTTCTGCAAGCAATCTGTTTGGCTTGTTAAATCTCTTTTATAAACCATTGGCCACTTAACGGAAACCCTGGGGATCATGGGAACTGTTACCTTCTCAGGAATTTATACAAGCTTATCTTGTGTGAAGCATCTATATGCTCATTAAATCTTCTTCTGTGTTAAGAACTTTAGTACTCTAAAAATGTATAGAAATTATGTTTCTCAAGAATTGGTCATAGATGTTTTTGGATTTTTAATTAATTTTTAAAATTTTTATTCTACTAACATATGCAGCCTAAAATTTCCCATTTCATCCACTTTAAATTATATAATTCAGTGGTGTTAATTACATTCACAGTGTTGTGCTACCATTACCAAAAGTTTTCATTCACCCTAAACAGAAACTCCATACCAATTAAGCATTAACTCCTTCCCCACCCACCCAGCCCCTGGGAACCTGAATTCCAGTTTCTGGCTCTGATCATAGATGTTTCTGAGGATACTTTATCCCAGAGAAAGGCTGTGAGTGTTCTGGGTATTATTGTAAACAGTTTCTGTTCTTATAAGCTGTACCTTTAACAGTCATGCATGTATAGTGTTGAATTTAAATTACAACTCTGGTAAATCTACTTTTGTAGTGTCTGCCAGACAAAACTGATTACTTCCTTAGTAATCCATAGACACGGACTTAAGAGTTTCCCTAATAGTTCTGCACTCACTTGTTGATGTTACTCAAATCTGAAAGGTGAAATTTTGAATTTAGTGAAAATATTAGGATATATTTGTTCTCTTTACAAAAGCTTTTTTAGCATACAAAAGAATTCATAATAGACTTCCTTTTAATTGCAAGTTTCCCTTGTACCCTTTAAATTATTGGATGTTAAAAATTTATGTTTACACAAAGCTTCTTTAGTTGCCATTTGTTATGTAGAATACAGTACTATCAAAAACATAAGTGGTAAAGCCTACTTAGGCATTAAAAATTCAAGAAATCCTTTTTAAAATATTGATACCTTTTTATGCATTTATATGTTTTAGCTTGCGAGATGCATATTCAATCTTCTTCCTTTCCATTGGTGTTGAGGTTTTCAAGGGCTAGGGTCTTGCCTTTCTGCACTTTCCATGAAATCTTTATTCTGTGATCTGACTGGAAGAAGAACCAATGACTATTGCTATTCTCTGAAGATTATGACCCCAAGTCTTGGGATAGTCACACATAATAAGCTTCCTAATAAGAGTAAGATTTTCAGCTTTCTTCCAAAGGATTTCAGTGAATGTTCTTATTCACCAAATAGTAATATACCTTGCCTAGATAGTCTTTAGCTCTCAAAAATACTTCCCCTTGGTGTCAGGGGACTGGTCTATCTAGAAGAGCCCCAGAGGTTTAGGCAAAGTAAGCTTTCTTCAAAATCCTTGACAGAATTTTGTCAGAGAAACTAGAATTGGGGGTTATAAAATGAAACCAGTGGCTTTAATCTGGCACATCTTTTGCATATGACCCAAGGGATGAGTAGAGTGTTTCTCAGAGGAGGATGATAGATTTTTGGGTTTGGGGGTTGTTTTTTTGTTTTGTTTTGGGTTTTGCTTTTGTTTTGCTTGTGGCTCATATACAGCGAATGATTCAGGAAGAAAATTGAGCTCAGTGTGTTAGAATCTTCTGCAGTTTTCCGAGGAGAAGTAATTCAGGCACCTGTAAATTGTCTGTGCTCATGGTGAATAAAAGTGATAATGGTTACTTTTTAGGAATTCTGTATTGATCCAAATGATCAGTTACTTTGTTAGGAATTATATTGCTCACTTCTTGGTCAGGGGATGGGATAGTGTACAAGTGAAGGTATTGACTTCAGATAGGTGGGATATTGGTAGGTGGGTCCATGTGCTGGAGGGAGTCTGTAGATGTTCATTTTTCTGATTAAGGAATTATAACAGAAAATATGAAAGTTGAAGTGCTAAGACTTTATATTTTATCTGTGGTCTTTAGTTTCTAGTACCAGCATTTTGAGTGATCTTTGGTGACTCACTAAGATGACTTTTATTGTGCCTTGTGAGGGAGTTATAAACTTAATATAGCAAATTGGTGTTTTGAGGATTAAACCCTATGTTATGAGATTAAATAATAATGTGCATGTATTGCCTCGGCATAGCACTCAGGAAATGCTGTTTTTATTAGACGGTGTAGAATCAGTATGCACTGAACTAGGTTTACTTTATCTCTTTGGTCCCAAAAGATACCTTATCATAGTGTTTAATGATATGTAAGTTGGAGCTTAACAAAGAACTAAATATGCTACGTTTAAATCTTGGGTCCTTTGACATGTCTCCTAATGTTCTTTCTAGTTCACAATGAAGTCTCTTTATTTAGTGACTAGTGACATGAGTAGCTTCACCTTTTGGGGGGGAGTCTTGATCAGGGGCTCTATGGACGGATGCCTTATTCTTAAACATTTAATTATTTTATCATCCTGTTGGTATGTTAATTTATTTGTACAGTGAAAATGAATTGTTTTTGTGTACAACATCCTCCTTTAAGATTGTAAGGCCCCAGAAGGTAGGTAACAAGTCTTAAATAGTCTAAGAAAATGTCCCAAGTAAAGTAGTTTATATAGAGAGAGTATTCAACTCATACAGTAATATGATTACTGTATATCAAGAGGTTTCATGCTCCTTTGGTTAAAATTAGATATTCTGTTCTTTGGGCCTTGATTAAACAGGCCTGAGGTCCTTCCATTATTGTGGAAAATTCTGGAGCTAAATTATGCACAGCTTGATGGCAGTTAGTACTTCCAAATGTAGCTGTTCCACATAACTTCCACAGGAAAGAAGTAGTCAGATTTCATAGTAAATATATAATGGTAAAAGTGTAATTGGCACATACAGCTATTGTAATGCCATAAAAACTGGCATCATGATAATAAAAACAAGTTTGTTAAGTGAATAATTTTCAACTGAACTAGCATTTTGAATATTAAAGGAAGATAAATTGCCTTTGTATAACTTCAAGAAAATAGCCTTAGTTACTTCTCTACATTATACCAAGGAAGTAATTAAAGTCGGAGAAGTGATATTCCTACCAAATGCTAAAAAATCTAAATGTTGCCAGGAAGTGTTCGGTAAGAGTAAACTAAAATGACCATTTCACTGTGCAGTAGCCGGTGTGATTAAGAGATGGAAGTGAAAGGACTGTTTCCTTTATAAGAAGCAGCTGTATTTGAATTTTTAATAGGTTTGGTGATAGAGATCAAATTTTAAAGGGTCCGTTTCCTAGAATTTAGGAGTAAAACTTAACTATTCATGGAAATGACTGAGAAATTCTGTATTCAAATCTGGGTTCTAATCATATTTATAACAGTTATTTCTAAAGCATCACAACATACGACTTCATTTGTATTTTAGATATGTGGAAAATAATGAACAATTCATTTTTAAAACTCCATTTTGTGTTGAAATTTTACCTCTTTTTTTTGTATTACAGGTCCAGTTGTTTACGTCTTGGATCTTGCAGATAGACTGATCTCAAAAGCCTGTCCATTTGCTGCAGCGGGAATAATGGTTGGCTCTATCTATTGGACAGCTGTGACTTATGGAGCTGTCACAGTGATGCAGGTTCACCATTTTACTATATTCAGTGATACTACTTTTGTTGTGAAGATCTATTAGATTTTTGTTAGGATCTTTTATTTTTTTTTTTAATAGGCAATAACAATCTTATGGCTTAAAAATAAAAAAATATATAAAAAGCTAGCCAGTGAAAAGCGTCCCTCTCACTCTTGTCCTTCATATGTCCAGGTTCTCCCTCACTTCCCCAGGTAACTATACTGTTAATTTCATGTATATTCTTCCAGACTTTATGTAAATATTTCTTTATTCAAGCAAAATAAATGTTCTTCCCACACACACACACATTTTTTTTTTCAACCCAAAAGGAAGTTTATTATAGCTGCATCTCTCCTTTTTTGCAAATAGTGAATCTTGAAGATCTTTTCATGTTAAGACCTTAGAAAGCATCCCTTTTTTTTTTTTAACAACTGTATAGTATTCTCTGTTTGAAAATAGAATAATTTACTAACAGTCTCTTGTTGATGGACAATAAGTTGTTGTCCAGTCTTTTGCTATTATAATAAATAGTACTACAAAAAATAATTGTTGATGAAGATTAGTGAGATCTAAATTTTAAGATTTTGTCCCAGGCCCTTGACACTTTTTTCTATATACTTCTTCCTTAAAGATTTCCACCTGTTATCTCTGTGCTTTCATGCTCAGATATTTGTATTTTGTCCTGATCTTTCCCCAAATCCTGTCCTTTACTTCCAAATTGATAACTTCTTGAATGACCTCTTATGACTAAACATTCAATGTTATTGAAATCAAACTTGTCTTTTCCTCAGTGTGAATCCTAAATTTTTCCCCATTATAATTTCTCTGTATCTTTAATTCCTACTATAGTTATTCTATTTACTCTTATTTTCAGCCTACATTCTTAGGGTTATCTTTGACTCCTTGTACTTCACTGTCCTCTATTCATTCTACTGATCAAGTCCAAGCAATTTTTCCATTTTGATGTGTCTTGCATCTATGGCTTCCTTTTCACAACTTCTATCATCTGATGACTTCTTGTCATTCTCCCATCATACCTGGATGGCTAAAGGAGCCTCTTAATTGGTTTCTCTGACTTTGTTCTTTTCTACCAATCTATCCTTCCAAATAAATCTTCCTAAAATAATATATTTAACACATTACTCCCCATCTCCACTGCCGTAAGGAGTGGTTTTTTTAAGAGCAGCAGCTAATTTGGTTGTTAAGTGTTTCATAATACTTAACACACTTAGGTTCACAGGTGATATACTTTGCTTTTCTTTAATATAATAGAGTATGAATGGAAGAAAAAGGTATGGAAGGATTTATCTAATATTCTAAAAATTGCATATAACATATCTATGCCAGAGTCTGTAGAGAGTAGCCTTTATAGTTGCTCCATTAATAGTCATGGTGAGACAAAGTATTGTGAGGCTTTGTTTCTTCAAAAAATGTTGATGACACCACAAAAACATGGATCTAGTCACTGGAATGAATCACAAAGAATAAAACATTTGTTGTGAGTGTAGTAGATAGATTTAGAAACACTGGCTTAAAACATTTCTTTTGCCTGGCTTTATTCTATTTTGAGACCTATTTGGCTATCTCCTCCAATCCCATCTTTATATTTTTTAGTTTTTTACATCCTTTGGTTTATGTCAGTCTCTACCTAATACCTGCCCTTCCAGTCCCCTGTCCACTTAACCAAATCTACACCCTCCTTCCAGGCTTAGTTCAGCTACTTTTCCTTCATGAAACTTAACAGGCAACTTCTGCCCACTGTGATTTCTTGTTCCTCTGCATTCATGATTACCTCAAAAGAGAGCTAATCTTATGCTGACCAAGTGATATTTCTTATATAGATTCCCTAAGCTATTAAACTTTTCCTGTAATTGAGCCTTAATGTTCCTGCAAGCAGATAATTTCTTTGAAAGCAAAGCCAGTCTTGTATTTCTCTATTCCCTGTTACACCATCTACACAGAGACTAACACATAAAAGGCTTTCATAAATATTGATTTTTTATTGTCTTTTTATGTGACAGCTTCCATCAGATAGTAACAAGATTTGTTTAACTGATTATATTCTCTGCACTAATTTGTTAAATTCCATTAATGTGTATCAATACATCGTTACCTCAAATTCAGGACAAAATTATCACTTTTCTGTATAAATGTTATATTTCACAATAAGGAAATAACTGAAATTGTGGAACTGTAACCCCTAACATTTTTTGAAATTAGTTCTATAACTACTTATTAATTTGTACTTTGAAAGTTATCACTATTCTGTATATATGTTGTATTTTACAATAAAAAATATTTTTAAAAATTCAGGACTATTCACAAAGACTGACAAAGACATGAGACCTAGAGCAGAAGATATTGTACATTATTTACTGTACAGATACATTATGCAGATGTTTGGGTCAGGGTTTTTGTTTTCTTTGGGGCGGGTGGAGTATGGTGAGTTTTAACTGAGGGAACTGAGACCCTCTAAGATTGAGTGATTTCTCTTAAGAATTAATGTGCTTTAAGTGAAGTGCCTCTTTATTAGTGGGCACTTTAACAACAGGAGCCAATTAAAGAATATAGGTTTGTGCCTTCCAAAAAGTGCTACCAGCTGTTATTGGCATTTCAAACTGTACTGGGATGATTCATTCAGAAAGTTTCAGAAAAAGTGAAAGATCATTTGAAATTTTGAGAAAAGTGGTCTTGAGCTGACCCTTGAAGGAAATAGTGAATTTGGATTGGTAGAGAATAGGAAATGATATAAGCAAGGAGACAAAAATGAATATATTGATTAGGTGACAATAAAGAAAGAAAACCTAAAATTATACTAATACATATTATTGTTTGTTACCATGTGGAAATCACCTTCACATATACTGTCTCACTTGAAAAGACTTTTTTTTTTTTTTTAAACCCAGAATTGAGAGAGGTTAGCTGTGATGATAGTACTGTTGGGTGATTTAAGAGTATGGGGAAGACTTTTATCTGCCCAAATATGTTTAATAGGGTATGCGCACTGTTTCTTTTTTCTGTTCTCTGACTACTCTAGAGCTCAAGTAAATAAGGTAAGGAAGGAGAACACAATTCTTTTCCCCCATTTATTCCCTTTCCCTCTCAGGGGACCAGACTCTGATGTTCTGTGGTTGCTAATTGTGGGGAACTTGAATGGAACCCTCTACTTGTATTTTTATTCAATAGACAACATGATAGCTCACACACACACACACAAACACACACTGGGTTGAACACCTTTTAAGTGCTAATGCATTTAATCCTTCAATAATCTTGTAATACAGATACTGTTAATTATTCCTAGTTTATAGGTTTTACAAAACCAGTTCCACATAGCTTCAAAGAAGCACTAGGCTGCTGTCCTTAATCTGGGGCTCCTTAAGTGAAGTTTCTTCCCAAAAGCAGCTGAAACATTTAGCCTGAAAGGTGGACCCTTAATATCCAGCCTGGTTCCCACTCTTGCATCTAATGTAAAGACAACCCCCATAAGCATTGTTTATTCTTTATTATACTATACTTAACTACCCTTAATTCTGACTAGAAAACATGTTAGTTCATCAGTATTCCATCCTCCCATTTAAAAGCGAGATTCTAATAGTCAGTGCTTAAAAAGAGCAGACCTTAATTAAAACTCTTGACCTTTCAGCAGCAGTGAACTACAGGCCTGGCTGGATATAATGATACATGCGTAACAAATTCTTAGAGAAGGCATTTTATAGTTCCTGTATCACACCCCAAAATTGAGATCTTAAGGATAATCTTTTTAAATTTTGGGGAATAAGACCAGAAGTTAAGCCAAGCTCATTGATTACTTCAGCTTTTATTTATTGCCTTTGAGTATGAGTGTGGTAGCAGATGTTATACTACCCTCTTTCCTTCACAGTATATGTATTTACATATTTGTTTGATTTGATTGTCTCTCACCACCCAGAGATGTCGTTTAACTCATTTTTTTATTCCCTACACCTAGGCCTCTGTCTGGCACATAATCAGTACTCAGTTGAATGAATACATGCATGCGTGCATGAATGATTGGTGAACCTCAGCCCAGTTCTTACTTGCATGAAACGGCATCTGTCTCCACTTTAGCTGTAACCAGTGGGACAAGGGGCCTTTGGCTCACTCTTTGCCCTATTTCTTTTTGTTTCCTCATCCGTAGACATCTGGTTGTAAAGTTTTTACTGCTACTCATGAGGAATAAACTTTCTCTTGCTATATAATCCATACTTGAATATTCACTTCGTTATATTTATATTTCTAAACCACCCCCCCCCAAAAAAAACACATGATTTGACAAATGAATTTTTCATATTTCTGAATTTATTTGCTAACAGTTTGAGAGTATTTAAATCACATTTAGTTAATACTTTAATGTGATCATTATATTGAAAATGTTAACTGATATAAAAATGGAGTATTTTGGAAAAGCGTTATTGGTAAAACACAATTCCCTTAGCTGAAATTTAAAAAGCACCCACTTGGTCTGTTCCACATACTTTTTTTTTTTTTTCTGTTTATTAGAGAAGTTATGGGTTCATAGAACAGTCATGCCTAAAATACAGGATTCCCATACACCATCCTATTATTATGTTCCACACACTTTTATAAAACATTTGTACCTGAATCGAGTCTATTGCCTAGAATTTCAGTTTGCCCTGACCATTCTCAGCCTGACCTTGTTACTTATCTCCCAGTATTACAACTATATATTGTTGTAAATAAAAGGCATCTCATTTTTGGAAAAATTCCATTTACTTTTTCATGAGCTTACTTTACTGTGTATATTTCATCCCTGGCAGCTTTTTTAGTCTTCACTCCTTTTTTCCTTTCCTCTCTTCCCTTCCTTGCTTTTTCCTCCACTCCCTCAAAATACAACAAGGTCATTTCAAACCTTTCCTGGCCGGTTTCTTACATATGACCTGAAAAACTACAGAGACCTATATAGTAGGTAACCTCCTACAAAACTGTCACCTGACTCTGTGATACTTGGGTGGGCTAAAAGCACAAGACTCTGAAATAATCTCCTACCCATGCCACAACAAGAAAAATACCTCAAGAAAACATTTTTAATTTATAAGCAGTGTTTTGGCTAAAGGGAGGTAATTTTTGATCTTTGAAAGAAAATTTCCAGAGAAATTATCTAGTCAGAAATAAAAAGCTCATAGAGAGAATGGAAATGTTGAGAGAAGTGTGAAGCCATGGTTGATCAATAAGTGAAAAGGATTTGGGGAGTAGGGAAAGTATGGAGATTGGCAAATGCCAATTAGTCATGTCCCTCTTTCCCTCTGGAATCTAAACCATCTGAGAAGTAGCACCTTGTTCCAGGTGGGGTTAAGGGAGAAGGATTGCTTTAGCTTCATTAACCCTTTGGCAGAGCACCTAGGGTTCCTGGATTGGAGAAAGTTCTTGGAACCTGTAGTCAAAACTGTGGACCTCCTACTACAATCCTACTACTACAACAAAATCTAGAACTTGGAATTGCACTTTGAGAGAGTTGGATCTGAAGAGCAGACACTTAGCCAACCAGAACGATCACACCCTATCTCAGATAACCTACTCAGTGAGGAAAAACAGCTGAGAAGAAGTAAGCTTTCAGACCATCTCTTAAAAGCCAGCCCTAACCCTTAACTGGTTATGTTTAAAGGAAGAGCAGGAAAACAGTAGGAACTAGAATTATGGCCCAATCTAACTAAATCAGGTAAGAGGAATGGAAGCAGGAACTAGATGTCCCCTTTCTCTGTTGAAAGGTAATCATTGTATGTCAGTCATTTTTAAAGCGTTTTTATTCCAGTGTATACGTGAAAAAGCTTGGGAGCTTTTTTCTCCCATGAATGAGAGACATTTCTTATAAATACTTCAGGACTGATACTTGCCCTGCTTATTTTTACAACTCTTTTCTGCATTCTTTTGAAATTTAACGTTTTTAATAAAATGTGCTCAAAGCACACAACCTTCATTAGATAAAGAAAGGATTCTAGCAAATGTTTTTTTTTTATTCCCAGGTTGTAGGCCATAAGGAAGGTTTGGATGTTATGGAGAGAGCTGATCCTTTATTCCTTTTAATTGGACTTCCTACTATTCCTGTCATGCTGATATTGGGCAAGATGATTCGCTGGGAGGACTATGTGCTTAGGCTATGGCGCAAATACTCTAATAAATTACAAATTTTGAACAGTATATTTCCAGGTAAGGCCTTGAATTGTGGTTGTAGTGTACATGCCAAACTGATCTTGTAGAAGAACCACAACATGCTTTTTTAGGAATGTTTTAATATTTTTAGCTATTCTGAATATTTTAGCTAATTTGATAATTGCTTTTTTTTTTTCCTCTAGGGATTGGTTGTCCTGTTCCTCGAATTCCAGCTGAGGCTAATCCTTTAGCAGATCATGTCTCTGCTACTCGAATTTTGTGTGGAGCCCTTGTCTTTCCTACTATTGCGACTATAGTTGGTAAACTGATGTTCAGTAGTGTTAACTCTAATTTACAAAGGACAATCTTGGTAAGATGGCTTTAATATTAATTTTTCAAATAACTATACAAAAGAGAATGAACTGTATTTGTTAAAGAACAATACATAGTAACGGGGCTATTTAAATATTCAGTCTCTGACTGCCATGTCTTAAACCTTTATTTTATCCCCACTGCTATCTTGTAGCTTGAGAGAGAATATATGTGAATCATCAAACCTGTCCCTTTGCCAACAAGATCAAGCTGAAGGGTTTCAGCTCTAGGATTAGACTGCTTGATTAAAAACACTGTCTCAGATACTGCCTTGCTGTGAAACCTAAGGAAATTTTTTGACTTCTCTATCCTGTAGAGTTGGGACAATAATGGTCCCTACCTCAGGATTATTGTGAAGATTGAGGTAATTTATCTGAATTACTGGCACATAGTAAGCAGTCATGTTACCTGCTCTCATTATTACTATTATTCCCACTTCCCCATCTAGGGCATCTGCACATAGTGCCCTGGTCCAATTCCCCCTTCTATATCAGAATGGATGTAGAGTTAAGTAGAAGGAAGATTACTCAGGTAGGATAACAGAGAAGGCTTCTCTGTCCTCTATTATCTGTATCTTTCTCCCTTTCTTCACTCTCTAATAGAAAAGAGAACCAATCCATTTGCAGTCATCTGAATTAGTTTAGCATCAAAGCAGATGTCTTTTATGATCCAAATGAAATTCTTTTTAATATTATATTTCTCTAAACCTGCATTATAAAATTTTTTTTTCCTTTTTATTTTAGGGTGGAATTGCTTTTGTTGCCATAAAAGGAGCATTTAAGGTTTACTTCAAACAGCAGCAATATTTACGTCAGGCACACCGCAAAATTCTAAATTATCCAGAGCAAGAAGAAGCATAAAACTATGACTACTAGTTGTTCTACAGTCCTCTCATCCATATGAGTCTGTTTTGTTGTTCTGATTACATCATTTATGCACAGTAGTGGAGACTTGTGATAATCTGCTGCTCCTATATTTTTAAGAAATATGATAAAGCACTTAGGGCGGGGGAAATCCTCTCAGTAATCACGGAACCTAAGAATGTGATTTATTTTCATTATTTTGTATGTACTTCCTTTATGGCAGTCATCTGAACCATTATCTTATCATGGTCTACCTGGGTTTTGTTCATATTTTCTCCAGACAGAAATGTAAAGATCAAACTGTGGAAATATTAAAAGATGCACATGCTGTTTTATTCAAATGCCTCTTTTGTACATGTTCATTTTCAGTGTTTTCTTAGAATCAGCAATTCATTGAAGGTACTATGAGGATTTTTCTCACTGGCATAATTTGATTATCTGCTAAATAGGACCATATGTTACTATGAGGGAAATGTAAATTAAATTAGTTATAAATAAATAACAAACCAAAAATGTGTGTAACCACTCAAATGATGATCTGAACAAATGAATTTGTTGTGTTTTTCTTAACTGTGGTGACCTCCAAAATGTCTAGAGTAAAAATTCACAGGGCTTCCAGATCTCTTTTTCACTATTCAATTTTATTTATATAATGTTGACATTTCATAGTTGATAATGTAGTTTTGACTCATGCAATCTGAATTACATATAGAAGGGGTGAAAGAGAGAGAGAGTGTGTGTGTGTGTATGTGTTTATAAGAGTCATCAAGATCGTTCCATCACTGGAGTAAAGTTTTTAAAATCCATATTTCTAGAAATTAGAGCTGTCAGTTTATAATAGTTTGAGCACAGAAAGATTTGCAAAAAATAAAGTTATTTTACTCTCTTCTTTCATTGGTTCAGTTATTCAGATATTTGTTGAACACCTCCTACTTGCCCAGGCACTGGGCTAAGTGCTCTGGGATACAATGGTGAACAAGACCAACTCAGTACCTGCTCTAACGGTTTCTGTCTAGTTTCAGCAAATAGAAAACCAGCAGTGAGTAAAACAAGGTGAGGCCTTGAGCTCTTTTTCTTTATACCAGTCAGGGAGGAGATAATTTTGAAAACAAGTAGTCTTGAGTAAAAATTGAGGTTGTTGTTTTTGACTTAACCCAATTTATTATAGCAGACCAATACTAATGTTTCTAGACTTTAATTGCTTGTCATGTTGATGAGGCCAGGACCTTAATGATCACTGTTTAACTAGTTTTATATTCATTTTTCAAAAGCAATTATTTATTTTAAGCCATTTCAATAAAGAGTGGCCATTTTAGTGTTCAGCAGTCCGAATGGTCTTGCAGTTCTTCTCATTGATTAAACTTAAATTTTTAAATGATAGCTCTAAAAACTTATTTTTCTTTTTCAAAGTATTTAATGCATGACAATAGTAAATGTTTCACCTTACTGATAAGTGGCCACTTCTCTTTAGGAGTGCAGTGGCTGTAGATTGAGCTTGATTTCGGTAATGTGTGTGAATTTTAATAATTAAAGACTAGTACCTTTCTATGGTATGAATGTCTTAATTTTGAGTTATAATGTATGACATTTATGTGACTGGCATTTGAATATTAAGGTTTTAATTATTTGGAGAGGGAGGGAAGATTTGACTGACAATGAGCCTTATTAAGAACACTGCTGCAGTTCTGAAGAGAAAATATAAATTCTATGATATGTAATATAATAATTTAGATCATGTAGCTATAATTGCAAAGTGTATTGGCTTTTCTTTTTAATTTTCAATATGAAAAGACATTAAATAGAAATTTCCTACATAGTTTTGTTATATAGAACAACTTTTAGGCAGCTTTTACCAAGTTACACAAACACACAGTTCTTTATATACTACTTTAATACCTAAGATGGGGGAGTAGCTACTTGGGTTTATTGGCATCAGGGCTCTTGAGAGCCAGGGGGCCAACAGCTCTAATCCTTTGTGGGGGAGGTTTTCTAGGGCTGTGGGGAGAAACTGTAAGTGCCTGGGGTCCAGAGTGGCCTCTAGCCCTGGAATTGAACACTTTTAAATCTGAAGAACCTTAGTCTCTCCTGAAAGTTGGCCTGCACCACTATGAAGCACGGACTGACATAGAGTTGGATGGACCTGGGTTCAAATCCTAACTTTTTAAAATAACTGTATGTATGTTCTTGGCCAAGTGATTTAACTTTCTCTTAGCTACAGTTTTATGCATCTCTGAAATGCAGTTATACTTACAAGACTATTTCCAGGATTAACTGAGAAATGAAAGGAACAGAGGCATGTTATATTTGAAATGGCCCCTACAGAGTAGTAGTTGTTTCCTAATTGCTAAATAATCTCTTGAAAATATGTTCTTCCCACTCTAGGAAAAGGGAAATGAAGAGATAAAAGAAAGACATTAGGAGATAAATGAAAGGAATGATGTAGACTTCTGGGATGGGATGAGTATATTTTGTGTTTTTCAGTTTATTTTCATGTCGCTTTATTGTGTTATCTAGAAACTTTAATGTTTTAAACCTCTTTCACAAAATTCGGTGACAACTAGGAGAATTTTGTTCTTTGCAGAAGTTAACTTATCTCTCCATTTAAAGTGGCTGAAAATATTGTTCGTTATTACATGATCATCAAATGACTGTGAAGAATATAAAGTTAAACTTAGTGACTTAATTTGTCACTGTCTTGCTAACTGTGCTGTAATTTTTTTAACATCTTGTTTTTAATATAGCAGACTATCTCAATACTGACTGGATTAGGTTGAATAAAGAAATTTTATGTTCTCTAGGTGTACTTTGTCTGTTGAACAACTACCAAAATGTAGTAAGTTAATTTCGTGCTTGTGTAATTCTTTTTAAATCATAGTTACCAAGAAACTAGTGAGATTTTTCTTTTAGTAAAAATCTGTATAGAGAATTTTTTTTAATTTTATAAGCAAGTTAGCCTAAATTTCAAGTGGTTCTAATGATTAAATTTTATCTCTTCACCCATCCTCAGAGCCACTAGAATTAGACAAGCAACTGGTACTTATTCCAAGATCTGTGGATGGTCTCATGCCATGATATCTTAAGGTATATTCAAGATGGTTGTGAACACTTATTTAAAAAAAAAAAAAAAACTGCTTTACTCTGAGATGCTAAGAATCTTCTAGAATGAATAAATCAAACGAAGTCCCTTCCATCAATGGGTATTGTATTGGATCAAGGTCATTTCATTACCTCCATCTAGGAGACAGGCTAGCAAAGGAGAAACAGCAGGAGTTGGACATTCCTAGCTGCATATTCTAGCTCAGATACTTAAACTTGTTGAGAGTGAAATTACTTTCTTGGACCAATAAAATGAAGAATTAAAACCTATCTCTGGGTTATTGTGAGGATTAAGTAAGGTAACATTCTAGGACAGAGTTTAATATAGTGAGAAACTAAGTAAATCTGTGTTGATTTAAGTGCCTAGTAGACCTTTGTTTGCCTGTAACTTCTCTCTGTTCCACTGGGATCTCAGGATTGCCTCTTCTTTGCTCTGCCTGCCACCAAGCACTCCCATTAGAAAGAGTAGAGTTCCACAATGTCTTGTTTAATTGCATTCCTGAAGCAAAGATACTGAGCAAGAGGAAGGGGTTTGCAGCTGAGTAGCTACAACAGCCTTGGGTAAGCAACAGGCTTTGGCTATTGCACTGGTCAACCCCATGTAGGTTTAAGCATCTTTCAGTGGCTGCTCATGCCAAGGTTACTGTGAGTCAACAGTAGAAACTTCTTTAGCAGATGTTTGTTGAATATCTTTTATGAGCCAGGATCACTGTGTTAAGTTCTGGGGTAGAAAGATGAATAAGCCTGCTTTGATATGTTTAGAGTCTTAAAAGTGCAAAACAGACAGACCTTTGTCTGATTATGATGTTATTGCCACCATGAGAGTGTAAGCTTCATAAGGGTGGGGATTTTTTTACTTTTGTTTACTACTGGGTGTTAGCAATAGGAACAGCACCTAGCACATGGCAGAGTCACAATATACATGTCATGAACTTGATAAAACTTTCCTTTTAAGATCAAAATATTCATCTTAATGCTAGTTGTCTTGTCACTTATGAAAAGGTAAACAGTTAATTTTTATTTTTGCAATGAAGCAGTTTTTCAAAGGTCCAGATCATTTGCTAATAAAATGTGAAGCCTATCTAAGAAGGCACTGATCTCAATAATTTCTCATCTTGGAACCAGCTCAAACACGCAGCAAATGAGTACCTCTCATTTGCTGAGTGCCCCACTGGCTCACTTCCTTTTTAATGGAAGTTCTCTAAGAGAAAAGTAAATAAGGCACTGTTACATTTTTTAAAATTTTATTTTGAAATAAACTCAAACTTACAGGAACAGTTGCAAAAACAATACAAAACCCATACACAGAACTTTAGCATACCCCAACCCCCCTTCCTGATACCCCAATCCACCAACTTTAACATCCTGTCACACCACCATTTCTTTCTTTCCCTCCCTTCCTCCCTATCATCCATCATCTATTGACCCGTCTTCTGAACATATGAGAGCAAGCTGCACACATCTTTGAACAAACAATATAATTCACATATACAATTTCCATGAACAAGAACATTCTTTTATGCAATCCCATTAAATGCAGCTAAGAAGTTCAAGAAATTCAACATTGATACAAAGCTTACATTCTATATTTTTTTCCTTTTTTTTTTTTTTTCTTATGTCCCCACTGTATCCCTTTGAGTCTCCTCTCCTCCATCCTCAGATCCCATCCAGGATCATCCTTGGCATTTAATTGTCATTGCCTATTTAGACTGTCTTTTTCTTTTCTTTTTCTTTTTTTTTTTTTTCCTCAATTGTGGAAACATATATACAGCCTAAATCTTCCCATTCCAACCCCTCCCTCCATTAGTGGGATTAATCACATTTAGAATGTTGTAATGCTATCACGTTCCCACCATCCATTACTAGAAATTTCCCTTCACCCCAAACAGCAACCCTACACTCATTTCTTAACTCCCCATTGCCCCTTCCCCCACTTCTTGTAACCCATACTCTGCTTTTCATCTCTATGGTCATATTCTCTGATAATTTCTTTGTGTTTACTGTGGGGCTTAAATTTAACCTCTTAAATCTATAAAAATCTTGCTTTTCTTTGATACAAACTTAACTTCACTAGGACATGTAAACTATGTTCCTATACTCCTCCATTCCCCCACCTTTATATAGTTCTTGTCAGAAATTACTTATTTTACATTGAGTCCAAAACCACTGATTTATCATTAGAGTTTATGTATTTTATATCCTGTAGGAAGTAAATAGTGGAGTTACAAATCAAAAATTATTGACTTCTATTTGTATTCCATTGTGGTCAGAGAATGTGCTTTGAATATATTCAATTTTTTTTTTTTTAATTTATTGAGGCTTGTTTTATGTCCCAGCATATGGTCTATTCTGGAGAAAGATCCATGACCGCTAGAGAAAAATGTGTGTCCTGGTGATTTCAGATGTAATGTTCTATATATGTCTGTTAAATTTTTCTAGATCTCTCTCTTCTTTCTTTGTTTCTCTGTCAGTAGGGTTCCCTTTAGTATCTGAAGTGTATTTATATTGTGTAGAAGGTTTGGGAAGTTTTCCCCAACAATTTCTTTGAATACTCTTTCTAGACCTTTACCCTTCTCTTCCCCTTCTGGGACACCAGTGAGTCTTAAGTTTGGACGTTTTATTTTATCTATCGTATCCCCAAGATCCGTTTCGATTTTTTTCGATTTTTTTCTCCATTCTTTCTTTTGTTCTTTCATTTTCTGTTCTGTGGACTTCTAGGACACTGAGACGTTGTTCAACTTCCTCTAATCTTGTATTGTGAGTATCCAGAGTCTTTTTAATTTGGGCAACAGTTTCTTTTATTTCCATAAGGTCTTCTGTTTTTTTATTTACTCTTGCAATGTCTTCTTTTATGCTCTTCTAGGGTCTTCTTTATGTTGCTTATATCCTGGGCCATGGTCTTCTTCATGTCCTTTAAATCCTTTGCCATGTTTTCGTTTCTCGATTGTAGTTATTTGATTAATTGTGCCAAGTACTGTGTCTCTTCTGATATTTTCATTTGGGTGTTTGGAATTGGGTTCTCCATATCGCCTGGTTTTATCATATGCATTATGATTTTCTGTTGTTTTTGGCCTCTTGACATTTGCTTTGCTTGATAGGGTTCTTTCAAGTTGTAAAAAAAGATACCAATCTAATTTTTCAGAAACACAAGTTGGTGGCCTACACTTTCTCTGACCAGCAGATGGCATCTGTGAGTCACCTATACCCCTCAAGTCAGTTATCTTCAACCTTGTCCCCGTGATGTGTGGGGAAATGATTCTTGTGGGGTTCAGTTGGTGAACTCAGTTTGGGTGTGTTGCTGGAGCCGTCCACCCTGAATGTGGGGCATGTGTCTGGGTGGCCAGGGAGGAAGGGCAGCTTTAATATTCAAACCCCCAAGTTCCCAGAGATTCAAGGCCGCCGCAAGAGTCTAAGCCTTCATTTCATTTCAGCCCCAGACCCTCTCTCTCACTGACCCACAAACCACCAGACTTGGCATAGCGTTTCTGGGTTTTCCAAGCGGGCCCCCTTTCTCAGCTGTGATCTTCCAGGACCTCTGCTGAGGGGATGCTGTGCTATGTCACCAGTGTGCGCCATCCCTCAAGGGAAGCCCCAGGCCGCCGGGCCGTGCAGGGGCGCTCTCAGCCTGATGCAAAGATGGCCAAACGGGGATCTCAGCCCCCCTCCTCGCACAGTTCCTCCTTCCCAGCTCCGGGACAACTGATGGGGCTCTGGGCTGTGAGCACGGCCCCAGTCAGAAGTTTATTCAGCCCCCCGTGGAGCCTGCTGCAAGCCATGGGGTTTCTTTCTGCTTCTGGCTCTCCCCTCTGCTCCCCTGGCCCCGAGGGTATCTGCAGCGGACTGTCCTCCAGGCCAGACACCAAGAGGCCGGCTCACCTCTCTCCTGCCGTGTTTTACTGGGTGGTTCCCACTGCCACAGCTGTAGCTGCTCCTGGGTTTTTCCCTTTTTTTGTAAAAAAAAGAACCAGTCGGTCTCTAAACGCCAACTGCTGGCTTCCCCACACCTCAGCATGGCTTCGGGTCTTCCAGCCAGTTTACTCATTCATTTCAGAATGCAGACTCCTGGTTTCAACAAGTATACGGCCCCTGTGGTACTAGCAGACCTCGTCCAGCTGGCGCGTTGTTGAAACCGGTATTCTGGGTCACTTTCTGTTTTTTATCTAGTATTTTTCACGGAGGTGTTTTTTTGCTCTGTCTCACCTAGCCGCCATCACAGGTTCTCCTCCTTTATGCTCTTCTAGGATCTTCTTTATGTCTTTTATATCCTGTGCCATGTTCTTTTTCATGTCCTTTATGTCCTGTGCCATGCTCTCGTTTGATTTTAGGTCTTTGATTAATTGTGCCAAGTACTGTGTCTCTTCTGATCTTTTGATTTGGGTGTTTGGGTTTGGGTTCTCCATATCGTCTGGTTTTATCATATGCTTTAAGATTTTCTGTTGTTTTTGGCCTCTAGGCATTTACTTTACTTGATAGGATTCTTTCTGGATATAATACCGATATCTAATTTTTCAGATCTACAGCTTGGTGGTGTATACTTTCTCTAACTAGCCAGCAGATGGCGTCTGCAAGTCACCTATTCCCCTCAAGTCAGTTCTCCCCAACTTTGTCTTTGTGGTATCTGGGGATCTGATTCTTGTGGGGTTCAATTGGTGCACTAAGTTTGGATGTGTTGTTGGTGCTGTCCGCCCTGAATGTGGGGCATGTGTTTGGGTGGTTAGGGAGGCAGGGCAGCTTTAATAATCAACCTCCCAGGTGTTCCTGGAGATTTAAGGCTGTTACAAGGTCTAATCCTTCATTTCAGTCTTGCCACAGATTGTCTCTGCCGCTGACCCACAAGTCCTTGGTATTGGTGTAGGGACCCTGGGATTTCCATGTGGGTCCCCCTTCCCAGCTGTGCTCTTCCAGGACCTCTGCTGAGGGAAGGCTGTGCCATGTCACAAGTATGCGCCAGCCTCCAGGGAAGCCCTGGGCCGCTGGGCCATGCAGGGGCATTCCCAGCCTGCTTTAAAGATGGTTGAATGGGGCATGTTAATTTCCCCTTTTTCGCACAGCTCCACCTTCCCAGCTCTGGGACAATTAGCTGTGTGTGCACTAAAGGCCACTGTCCACGTTCTATATTGTGGTGTGTGCGTGGCACTGTGGGAAACACTCTTGGCGCAGCTCTGGGCTGTGGGTATGGCCCGGGCAGGAGTGTCTCCAGCCTGCCAGAGAGATGTCTGCATGGGGCGTGGTTTCTTTCTCCTTTTGGCTCCCCTCTATCCCCCTGGCCCCAAGACAATCAGGAGCGGGTGTGGGGAGGGCTATCCTCCACGCCAGACACCGAGGCATTGGCTACAGCCTGCTCCTGCAGTGCTTCACTGTGCGGTTCTCACTGCCATATCTGCAGCCACTTCCGGATTTTGTTTTGTTTTGTTTTGTTTTTTAAAGAACTATTCCAACCCGTGGTTTCCCCACACTGCAGCGTGGCCGCTGGACTTTCTGCCAGCTTACTCATTCGTTTCAGAATGCAGACTCCTGGTTTCACCAAATGCACAGTCCCTGTGGGTTTAGCAGACCTTGTCCGGCTGGTGCATTGCTGGAACTGGTGTTCTGGGTCACTTTCTGGCTTTTATCTAGTATTTTTCACGGAGGTGTTTTTTTTGCCCTGTCTCACCTAGCTGCCATCTTAGGTTCTCTCCTCAGCGCTGTAACATTTTGCTACCCTTGTGATACATCCTTACAAAGAAATAAACCTATATATTAACATATCTTGGTAGTAAGCACACAAACTACATTAATCAGTAATTTGAGGATGCTGGGATTGAAGGGTGTTTACTGAATAAAGAATTCATAATAGAATAGAAATCATAATAGAATAGAATAGAAATGTTATCTTCCCTTCAGGGAGCTCCTTCCACACCCATGTAAGAATTTATTGAACTATAGTATAAGGGGCTTCAGAACAGAAGAGAGATAGGAAAGTTTCAACTGGTTTTTGCTTAGATGACTCAGCTCTGTTGTCCTCTATTGATTTTTACACTGTTTATTATCCCCATTTAATAGATGAGAATGCAGAATTGCAAATGCTCTACTCTTCCCTTGGCCCATTATCCATTCCTCAAGGCTGTGACATATATTATTTTAAATTTCACAGCATACTTTTGTTTTATTGAGGTATAATATATAGTAAAATACACAAATCTTCAAGGGTAACAGCTCAGTGAATTTTTATGTATGTATACCCTGTGTGAACAACACCCACTACATACAGAACATTTCCGTCTCCTTAAAAAGTGACCTTTTCCCACTTAATATACCCCCCATGGGCTCTATCCTGCTATCTATCAATAGTCTTTTTAATTTTAGCCATTTGGTGGGTATACAGTAGTGTCCCATTACAGTGATGTAATTCTTAACAAAAGATGTTAAGGTTACAGCTAATGTGCTGCTTTAGCCCTGACTGCTACAACAGAGGGTCATAAAGTGTCAGGGGTTTGATGGGTTTGGCTGAATAATCAAGCAACCTAAGAATTATAAAACTCCCCCAAAGAAAACAGAAGGAAGCAACTTCAGGACCTTTTGTTGAGCAATTGTTTCTTGGACTTTACACCCAAAACACAAGGCACAAGAGAAAAAATAAATAAATGGGACATCATCAAAATTAGAAACTTTTGCACATCAAAGGATGTTATCATGACAAAAAAATGACAGCCTATGGAATGGGAGAAAATGTTTGGAAACTACATCTCCAATAAAGTTTTAATATCCAGAATATATAAAGAAATCCTTTAACTCAACAACAAAGACAACTAAATTTAAAAATGGGCAAAAGGCTTCAACACACATTTCTCCAAGGAAGATATACAAATGGCCAAATGTACATGTAAAGATGTTCAACATCATGAGCTAATAGGGAAATTAAAAAAACCACAATGAGATACTATTTCACACCCACTACTATTAAATGGAAAATTACAGTTGTTGGAGAAACAGAAATATTATCAGTACCAATGTAAAATGGTGCAGATGCTGTGAAAGTATGGTGGTTCTTCTGAAAGTATAGAATTAGCATATGACCTGACAATCCCACTTCTACATAGATACCCAAAAGAATTGAAAGCAGGGACTTGAACAGAAATTTGCATACTGATGTTCATAGTGGCCTTAGTCACAATTGCCAAAAGATGGACGCAACCCAAGTGCCTATCAACTAATGAATGGATAAACAAAATGTAGTATATATATACAATGGAATATTATTCAGCCATAAAAAAGAATAGAGTTCTGATATATACAACATGGATAAGTCTTGAAGACATCATGTTGAGTGACTTAAGCCGGACACAAAAAGGACAAATAGTGTATGATTTCACTGTTTTGAAATACTTAGGCCAATTTTTCAATTTGTAATGCTCCCAGAATGCAGTATACCAGAAACAGGTTGTCTTTTACAATGGGGATTTATTAACTTACAATTTTCAGTTCTAAGGCTGTGAAAATGTCCCAATTAAGGCATCAACAGGATGATACCATCTCTGAAGAAAGGCCTATGGCATCTGGGACACCTCTGTCATGTGTGAAGGCACATGGCTGGCATCTGCTGGTCTTTTCCTGGGTTTTGTTGCTTTCAGCTTCTGGCTTCAGTGGCTTCCTCTCAGCTCCTTGGGGGACATTTTTCTCTGAGTTCTCTGGCTTTTTCTGTCTTTTATCTTTTCTGTCTTTTATCAAGACCCACCTTGATTGGGGTGGGTCACATCTCAGTTGAAATAACCTAATCAAAAGGTCTCACCTACAACAGGTCTACACCCACAGGAATGGATTAAAAGAAACTGGACTTTTCTGGGGTACATAACAGCTTCCAAACTACCATACACAATTCATAGACTCAGAAACAAGAATACAGGTTACCAGAGGTTGAGGTGGGTATAGGAAATGGGGAATTAATGGATAAATGGTGCAGAATTTCTATTTGAGGTGATGGAAGAGTTTTGGTAATGGCTGGTGGTGATGGTAGCACAACATTGTGAGCATAACAGCACTAAATTATACACTTGAATGTGGCTACAGGGAAATTTTAGAATAAAAACTTGAAAAAGTTGTGCAACTTTTTCAGGTGGAAAGGTGGGAAGAATTGTGGGAAGATGGCAGAGTAGGGAGCTCCAGGACTCCATCCTTCCACCAAAACAATAGTTAAAGAGGCAGGAACTGCCTGAAACAACTATTTAAAACTCCAGATGCCAGGAGAGCACTGAAGCATCAAGGGAAGAACAGGATGAAGAGGATGATAAATTACAGTAAAGAACAGTAAATTGGCTTCTCCATGCTGTGGCTAGCCCATACCCCACTCTGTGGCAGGCTGCAGAGGGGTTCAGCCCCTAGCTAGATTGCTGTGCCAGTTTGAATATATTATCTCCCCCAAATGCCATGTTCTTTGATGCAATCTTGTGGGGCCAGTCATATTAGTGTTGATTAGATTTTGGAACCTACTGATTGTTTCCTTGGAAGTGTAACTCAATCAACTGTGGACAAGACCTTGATTGGATAATTTCCACAGAGTTATTGTCCCACCCATTTAGGGTGAGTCTGAATTAAATCACTGGACCATATAAAAAGCTCAGACAGAAGGAGCTCACTGCTTGCTACGCCAAGAGGGACACTTTGAAGAATGCACAGGAGCTGAGAGAGGAGCTGCAGCTTACAGAGTCATTTTGGAGATGGCCTTTGAAAGCAGAGTTTTGCTCCGGAGAAGCTCAGAGATTACAAAAGCCTCAAAAGCAACTAAGAGTGACATTCTTGAGGAGCTGCAGCCTAGAGAGGAATGTCCTGGGAAAAAGCCATTTTGAAACCAGAACTCCGGAACACATGCCAGCCATGTGCCTTCCCAGCTAACAGAGGTTTTCCAGATGCCACTGGCCATCCTCCAGTGAAGGTACCTGATTGTTGATGTGTTACCCTGGACACTCTATGGTCTTAAGACTGTAACTGTGTAACCAGATAAACCCCCTTTTATAAAAGCCAATCCATTTCTGGTGTTTTGCATTCCGGCAGCATTAGCAAACCAGAACACTTGCTGATGACAGAAAAGGACATAAAAATCCTATTCCCCAAGAATGGGTGGGCACAGTTGATCACTGATCATGGCTTTTGATTAGCAAATTTTGATCACCAGAGGCCCAGCTCTGAGGGCAGCTGTTATTTCAACCCACCCCAGACAAGGGCTGCAGCAGCCATTGTTTCAACCTTCCCTGAACAGGGGCAGTGGTGGTGGGCTGTGAAGACTCTGTGCTTCCTCAGGGCTGTGAGGGACAGTTAGCTGAAGGGGGGCTGCAGGCCAGGAAAGCTTAACTTTGGGGAGCCATCAGAGAGGCTGTTAGCACCCTTCCTGATCTGCTCCCCAAGGCACTTTGGAGGAAGTCTGTGCCCAGTCTGTGGGTCCTTGGCCCTGTTGGCTGGGAAAGACTGAAATGGCAAAGTGCTCGTCAGTGTGCCTTCCTCCCAGAATGTGTCATCCAGGTAAAAGCAGCTTGAGACAACAAAGGAGTGTTAAAAACTATAGAGGCAGACAATCTGGGAATAAGGCCTGCCAGTTTCAAACACCTGGGAGAGGAAAATCTGTCTCCTGGGAAATGGGACAACCAAACTCCTATAAACAAGGGAACTCCAAAACAACTAACAAGCAAAAGCCCAGAACAGGACAAAGACTCAGAAAGACAGGAAAACCTTGCACACTGTGCCCACCATGGGCACAACTTCCTGAAAGGAGGGCTGAAGCTCAAGAAAATCTCTTATCACTAGCTGTTTACAAAACCAAGAAAACAACATCTCAGGGAATAAATCCAAGAGTTAACATTTTAAAATATTACAATGTAAAAGGTGCAACAAAAGAGTAGAAACAAACATGAAACAATGGCTCATCCAAATGAAGAGGTAAAAAATCCAGAAAACACCATCAAAGAAGATGAGAATGTGGGCAGCCATATTTTAAAAACTGATCTTAGAAACACTCAAGGAGATGAAAGAAACTACAAAGAAAGAACTAAAGGATATCAGAAAAACAATGAGCAACATGAAAGTCTTATTAAGGGGATAAAAATTTTTAAAGGGACCAAACAGAACTATTGGAGTTGAATACCACAATAACTGAAATGAAAAATTCCCAGGATGGTTTCAAGAACAGATTGGAGCTGGCAGGAGAAAGAATCAGTGAAATTGAAGACAAGACACTTAAAATGAGTCAGGTTGAGAAGCAGAAAGAAAAAAACAAATATCGAAAGTAAAAATAGTCCAAGACACCTGAAACATCTTTAAATTTACCAGTATACTTAATAAGGGAATCCCAGAAGGGGAAGAAAGGAGCAGAAAAAATATTCTAAGAAATAATGACCGAGAACTTCCCAAATCAGTTTAAAGATGTGAATATGCACATCCAAAAAGCCCAGAGAACACCACACAGGATAAATAGGAAGAAAAATACACTCCACCATATATTGATCACACTACCAAATGCAAAAGACAAGGAAAGTATTCTAAAAGCTGTAAGAATAAAGCAACATGTTACATACAAGGGACTCCCAATTAGATTGTGTGTCATTTTCTCACCAGAAACCATGGAGGTAAGAAGGCAGTGGGTTGAAATACTTCAAGTGCTGACAATAAAAAACTGCAAGCCAAGAATTTTATATTCAGTGAGACTTTCAAAACTGAGGGAGAGATTAAGGCATTCCCAGATAAACAAAAGCTGAGGGAGTTCATCACTAGACTTGCCCCACAAGCAGTGTTAAAGGGATTTCCTCAGACTGAAAGGAAGGGACACTATACAGTACTTCAAGGTGGCAAAAAGAAATTAAAAATCACAGTAAAGGTTACCATTTGGATTACTGCAAATGCCAGTATTAATGCAGTGTACTGTTTGGTACATAACTCCACTTCTTCTTACATGTGCTAAACTACAAATGCATAGAAAGTAATGGTAAGTTGATGTCTTTGGACTTAGAGTGCACAAAGGTATGAGTGGTAGCAACTTAAAAAAAAAAGGGTGGGAGAACAGAGAGTATAGGAAAAGTATATATGCAATACTATTGGAGTTGTTGGTTTCAAGCCAAATATGATTGTTATATTTTGGGATGTTGTTAAATTTTAACCATGGTAAAATTTGTGAAAATAGATGAAAAATATATTGATAGAAATGACAAGGTTTCTCTATGTAGTACAACACAAAATATCAAATAAATATAAAAGTAGGCATTAACAGAAGTAAGGGACAAAAAAGATATAAGACTAACAAAGGCTAAATAGCAAATGGCAGAAGAAAGTCCTGCATTATCAGTAGTTACTTTAAATGTAAATGTATTAAACTCTTCAGTTGAAAGGCAGAGGTTGACAGAACAGATTTAAAAAAGTATGACCCAACCATATGCTTTCTGCAAGAGACTAACCTTAAATTCAAAGATACAAATAGGTAGAGGGTGAAAAGATGGAAATATATACCATGCCAGTAGTAACTAAAAGAGAGCTGGGGTGACTGTACTAATATCAGATAAAATAGACTCTAAGTCAAAAACAGTTGCAAGGGACAAAGATGGTCATTTTATTCTGATAAAGGGGAAAATTCAACAGGAAGATGTAACAATTATTAATATATATGCACCTGACAGCAGAGCCCTAAAATATTTGAAGCAAATACTGAAAAATTTAAAGGGAGACACTGATGGTTCTACATTAATAGGAGACTTTATTTTTTTTTAATCTTCATTTTATTGAGATATATTCACATACCACGCAGTCATACAAAACAAATTGTACATTCGATTGTTCACAGTAACATTACACAGTTGTGCATTCATCACCTAAATCAATCCCTGACACCTTCATTAGCACACACACAAAAATAACAAGAATAATAATTAAAGTGAAAAAGAGCAATTGAAGTAAAAAAGAACACTGGGTACCTTTGTCTGTTTGTTTCCTTCCACTATTTTTCTACTCATCCATCCATAAACTAAAGTGGAGTGTGGTCCTTATGGCTTTCCCAATCCCATTGTCACCCCTCATAAGCTACATTTTTATACAATTGTCTTCAAGATTCATGGGTTCTGGGTTGTAGTTTGATAGTTTCAGGTATCCACCACCAGCTACCCCAATTCTTTAGAACCTAAAAAGGGTTGTCTGAAGTGTGCATAAGAGTGCCCACCAGAGTGACCTCTTGGCTTCTTTTGGATTCTCTCTGCCACTGAAGCTTATTTCATTTCCTTTCACATCCCCCTTTTGGTCAAGAAGATGTTCTCTGTCCCACGATGCCAGGTCTACATTCCTCTCCGGGAGTCATATTCCACATTGCCAGGGAGATTTCACTCCCCGGGGTGTCTGATCCCACGTAGAGGGGAGGGCAGTGATTTCACCTTTCAAGTTGGCTTAGCTAGAGAGAGAGGGCCACATCTGAGCAACAAAGAGGCATTCGGGAGGAGGCTCTTAGGCACAATTATAGGGAGGCCTAGCCTCTCCTTTGCAGCAACCGTCTTCCCAAGGGTAAAACCTATGGCAGAGGGCTCAACCCTTCAAACCACCAGTCCCCTATGTCTGTGGTCATGTTAGCAACCATTGAGGTGGGGTACGCCAATACCCCTGCATTCTCCACAGGCTCCTCAAGGGGGCACTGCATATTTTTTCCTTGTTTTTTTTTTTTTTTTTAACTTTCCTTTCTTTTTTAAATCAACTGTATGAAAAAAAAATTAAAAAAAAAAAACACATACAATAAAAGAACATTTCAAAGAGACCATAAAAAGGGAGTAAGAAAAAGACAACTAACCTAAGATAACTGCTTAACTTCCAACATGTTCCTACTTTACCCCAAGAAAGTTACCTAATATAGCAACATTTCTGTGAACTTGTTCCTACTATATCCATCAGAAATTAACAGACCGTAGTCATTCCTGGGCATCCTCAGAACGTTAAATAGCTTATCTGTTCTTCTTGGATTATTGTTCCCCCTTCCTTAATTGCTCTCTATTGCTAGGTCCCCTACATTCTACATTATAAACCATTTGTTTTACATTTTTCAAAGTTCACATTAGTGGTAGCATATAATATCTCTCTTTTTGTGCCTGGCTTATTTCGCTCAGCATTATGTCTTCAAGGTTCATCCATGTTGTCATATGTTTCACAAGATCGTTCCTTCTTACTGCCGCGTAGTATTCCATCGTGTGTATATGCCACATTTTCTTTATCCACTCATCTGTTGAAGGACATTTGGGTTGTTTCCATCTCTTGGCAATTGTGAATAATGCTGCTATGAACATTGGCGTGCAGATATCTGTTCGTGTCACTGCTTTCCGATCTTCCGGGTATATACCGAGAAGTGCAATCGCTGGATCGAATGGTAACTCTATATCTAGTTTTCTAAGGAACTGCCAGACTGACTTCCAGAGTGGCTGAACCATTATACAATCCCACCAACAATGAATGAGAGTTCCAATTTCTCCACATCCCCTCCAGCATTTGTAGTTTCCTGTTTGTTTAATGGCAGCCATTCTAATTGGTGTGAGATGGTATCTCATTGTGGTCTTAATTTGCATCTCTCTAATAGCTAGTTAAGCTGAACATTTTTTCATGTGTTTCTTGGCCATTTGTATTTCCTCTTCAGAGAACTGTCTTTTCATATCTTTTGCCCATTTTATAATTGGGCTGTCTGTACTCTTGTCATTGAGTTGTAGGATTTCTTTATATATGCAAGATATCAGTCTTTTGTCAGATACATGGTTTCCAAAAATTTTTTCCCATTGAGTTGGCTGCCTCTTTACCTTTTTGAGAAATTCCTTTCAGGTGCAGAAACTTCTGAGCTTGAGGAGTTCCCATTTCTCTATTTTTTCTTTTGTTGCTTCTGCTTTGGGTGTAAAGTCTAGGAAGTGGCCGCCTAATACAAGGTCTTGAAGATGTTTTCCTACATTATCTTCTAGGAGTTTTATGGTACTTTCTTTTATATTGAGATCTTTCATCCATTTTGAGTTAATTTTTGTGTAGGGGGTGAGGTAGGGGTCCTCCTTCATTCTTTTGGATATGGATATCCAACTCTCCCAGCCCCATTTGTTGAAAAGACCATTATGACTCAGTTCAGTGACTTTGGGGGCCTTATCAAAGATCAGTCGGCCATAGATCTGAGGGTCTATTTCTGAATTCTCAATTCAATTCCATTGATCTATATGTCTATCTTTGTGCCAGTACCATGCTGTTTTGACAACTGTGGCTTTATAATAAGCTTCAAAGTCAGGGAGTGTAAGTCCTCCCACTTCGTTTTTCCTTTTTAGAGTGTCTTTAGCAATTCGAGGCATCTTCCCTTTCCAAATAAATTTGATAACTAGCTTTTCCAAGTCTGCAAAGTAGGTTGTTGGAATTTTGATTGGGATTGCATTGAATCTGTAGATGAGTTTGGGTAGAATTGACATCTTAATGACATTTAGCCTTCCTATCCATGAACATGGAATATTTCTCCATCTTCTAAGGTCCCCTTCTATTTCTTTTAGTAGAGTTATGTAGTTTTCTTTGTATAGGTCTTTTACATCTTTGGATACGTTTATTCCTAGGTACTTGATTTTTTTAGTTGCTATTGAAAATGGTATCTTTTTCTTGAGTGTCTCTTCAGTTTATTCAGTTCTAGCATAAAGAAACATTACTGACTTATGTGCATTAATCTTGTATCCCGCTACTTTGCTAAATTTATTAGCTCTAGTAGCTGTATCGTCGATTTCTCAGGGTTTTCCAGATATAAGATCATGTCATCTGCAAACAATGACAGTTTTACTTCTTCTTTTCCAATTTGGATGCCTTTTATTTCTTTGTCTTGCCGGATTGCCCTGGCTAGCACTTCCAGCACAATGTTGAATAACAGTGGTGACAGCGGGCATCCTTGTCTTGTTCCTGATCTTAGAGGGAAGGCTTTCAGTCTCTCACCATTGAGTACTATGCTGGCTGTGGGTTTTTCATATATGCTCTTTATCATATTGAGGAAGTTTCCTTCAATTCCTACCTTTTGAAGTGTTTTTATCAAAAACTGATGTTGGATTTTGTCAAATGCTTTTTCAGCATCTATTGAGATGATCATTTGATTTTTCCCTTTCGAATTTTTAATGTGTTGTAATACATTGATTGATTTCCTTATGTTGTGCCATCCTTGCATGCCTGGAATGAACCCCACTTGGTCATGGTGTATGATTTTTTTAATGTGTCTTTGGATTCGATTTGCAAGTATTTTGTTGAGGATTTTTGCATCTATATTCATTAGGGAGATTGGCCGGTAGTTTTCCTTTTTTGTAGTATCTTTGCCTGGTTTTGGTATTAGATTGATGTTAGCTTCATAAAATGAATTAGGTAGTGTTCAATTTTCTTCAATGTTTTGAAAGAGTTTGAGTAAGATTGGTGTCAGTTCTTTCTGGAAAGTTTGGTAGAATTCTCCTGTGAAGCCATCTGGCCCTGGGCATTTATTTGTGGGAAGATTTTTGATGACTGATTAGATCTCTTTACTTGTGATGGGTTGGTTGAGGTCTTCTATTTCTTCTCTGGTCAGTCTAGGTTGTTCATATGTTTCCAGGAAATTGTCCATTTCCTCTACATTATCCAGTTTGTTGCCATACAGTTGTTCATAGTATCCTCTTATAATTTTTTTAACTTCTTCAGGATCTGCAGTTATGTCACCTTTTTCATTCATTATTTTGTTTATATGGGTCTTCTCTCTTTTTGATTTTGTCAGTCTAGCTAGGGGCTTGTCAGTCTTGTTGATCTTCTCAAAGAACCAACTTTTGGTGATATTTATCCTCTCTATTGTTTTTTTGTTCTCTATGTCATTTATTTCTGCTTTAATCCTTGTTAATTCTTTTCTTCTACTTGGTTTAGGATTGGTTTGCTGTTCATTTTCTAGCTTCTTCAGTTGATCCATTAGTTCTTTGATTTTGGCTCTTTTTTCCTTTTTAATATATGCGTTTAGTGCTATAAATTTCCCCCTTAGCACTGCTTTTGCTGCATCCCATAGGTTTTGGTATGTTGTGTTCTCATTTTCATTTGTCTCAATATATTTAGCAATTTCTCTTGCTATTTCTTCTTTAACACACTGATTGTTTAGGAGTGTGTTGTTTAACCTCCAGGTATTTGTGAATTTTCCAAGTCTCTGATAGTTATTGACTTCTAATTGTATTCCATTGTGGTCAGAGAATGTGCTTTGAATAATTTCAATCTTTTTAAATTTATTGAGGCTTGTTTTATGTCCCAGCATATGATCTATTCTGGAGAAAGTTCTGTGAGCACTAGAAAAGTATGTGTATCCTGGTAATTTGGGATGTAATGTCCTGTATATGTCTGTTAAATCTAATTCATTTATCAGATTGTTTAGGTTTTCAATTTCCTTATTGGTCTTCTGTCTGGTTGATCTATCTATAGGAGAGAGTGATGTGTTGAAGTCTCCCACAATTATTGTGGAAACATCAATTGCTTCCTTTAGTTTTGCCAGTGTTTCTCTCATGTATTTTATGGCACCTTGATTGTGTGCATAAACATTTACGATTGTTATTTCTTCTTGTTGAATTGCCCCTTTTATTAGTATGTAGTGGCCTTCTTTGTCTCTCAGAACATCCCTGCATTTAAAGTCTATTTTATCTGAGATTAATATTGCCACACCTGCTTTCTTTTGGCTGTAGCTTGCATGAAATATTTTTTTCCATCCTTTCACTTTCAGTTTCTTTGTGTCCCTGTGTCTAAGATGAGTCTCTTGTATGCAACATATTGATGGTTCATTTTTTTTGATCCATTCAGCGAATCTATATCTTTTAATTGGGGAGTTTAATCCATTTACATTCAACGTTATAACCGTGAAGGCATTTCTTGAATCGGCCATCTTATCCCTTGGTTTATGTTTGTCATATTTTTCCCCTCTCTCTATAAATATCCTTTATTGTAACCATACCGAATTTCTTTAGTACTGAACCTTTCTCCAAGTCTCTCTGTCCTTTCTTTGTTTCTCTGTCTGTAGGGCTCCCTTTAGTATCTCCAGTAGGGCAGGTCTCTTGTTAGCAAATTCTCTCAGCATTTGTTTGTCTGTGAAAAATTTAAGCTCTCCCTCAAATTTGAAGGAGAGCTTTGCTGGATAAAGTATTCTTGGTTGGAAATTTTTCCCACTCAGAATTTTAAATATATCGTGCCACTGCCTTCTCACCTCCATGGTGGCTGCTGAGTAGTCACTACTTAGTCTTATGGTGTTTCCTTTGTATGTGGTGAATTGCTTTTCTCTTGCTGCTTTCAGAACTTGCTCCTTCTCTTCCGTGTTTGACAGTGTGATCAGAATATGTCTCGGAGTGGGTTTATTTGGATTTATTCTATTTGGAGTTCACTGAGCTTTTATGATTTGTGTATTTATGTTGTTTAGAAGATTTGGGAAGTTTTCCCCAACAATTTCTTTGAATACTCTTCCTAGACCTTTGCCCTTTTCTTCCCCTTCTGGAACACCAATGAGTCTTATATTTGGACGTTTTATATTATCTATCATATCCCTGAGGTCCGTTTCGATTTTTTCAATTTTTTTCCCCATTCTTTCTTTTATGCTTTCATTTTCCATTCTGTCATCTTCCAGGTCACTGATTCGTTGTTCAACTTCCTCTAGTCTTGTACTATGAGTGTCCAGAATCTTTTTAATTTGGTCAACAGTTTCTTTAATTTCCATAAGATCATCCATTTTTTTATTTAGTCTTGCAATGTCTTCTTTATGCTCTTCTAGGGTCTTCTTGATTTCCTTTATCTCCCATACTATGGTCTCATTGTTCATCTTTAGTTCTTTGAGTAGCTGCTCTAGGTGCTGTGTCTCTTCTGGTCTTTTGATTTGGGTGCTTGGGCTTGGGTTATCCATATCGTCTGTTTTTTTCATATGCTTTATAATTTTCTGTTGTTTTTGGCCTCGTGGCATTTGCTGAACTTGATAGGGTTCTTTTAGGATTTGTAGACCAATTGAAGTCCTTATCTCTAATTTATCAGATCTACAGCTTCGTGGAGTACACTTTCTCTAACTAACCAGCAGGTGGCGTCCACGAGCCACCTGTTCTCCACAAGCCAGTTCTCCCCTGCTTAGCCTTTGTGGTGAGTGGGGGAGTGAGCCATGTGGGGTCCAATTGGTGTACAAAGCTTGCGTGTGTAGTTGGTGTTGCCCGCCCTGTATATGGGGCGTGTTTCTGGGCAGTCGGGGGGGGGGTGGCTCTAACAATCAAATTTTCCTGGTGATCCTAGAGTTTTAAAGCTGCTGCAATAGTCTAATCCTTCAGTTCAGTCCTGCCACAGTTTGTCTCTGCCACTGACCCACAAGTCCTTGGTGTTGGCTTATGGCTCCTGAGACTTGCAAGTGGGCCCCTCTTCCAGGCTGTGCACCCCCTGGTCCTCTGTTGAGGGATGACTGTGCTATGTCAGAGGTGAGTGCCGTCCCCCCAGGGCAGTTCTGGCCTGCTGGGCTGTGTAGGGAGGCTCCCAGTCTGCTGAAATGATGGCTGAATGGGGCTTTGTTAATCACACTGCTCCACCTTACCAACTCTGGGACAATCAGCTGAGGTTGCAGGTAAGGCTAATGTCCACGCCCAGTTTTGTGGTGTGTGCCTGTTATTTGAAGCGCTTCCGTCACACTGGGTTGTCTGGGGCAGCTCTGGGCTATGGGGCTGGCGATGGGCAGGAGTGTTTCCTGTCCACCAGGATTATGGCTGTGAGTGGACACCCCCCTTTTCCTGGGAAGTTGTGGTGTTTAGTGAATTTTCTCAGCCACTGGATTATTGCGTTTTGTCTCAGAGCTCTCCTAGTTCTGCTCTTGACTTGACCTGCCCAAATTGCAAGTCTTTGAAGCTTTGTGTATTGAGCTTCTTAGAGTAATTGTTTTAGAAAAAGAAAAAAGGATTAAAAAAAAAAAAAGAAAGGGCCCTCCTCAGAGATCTAGGGGTTATTGAAATGCTAAGGGACAAAGCAATTAGGGCCATTAAGGAAAGGTCCACGTGGCAGAGAGATCAGCTTTTCTTCGGGATTTGCATATGAGCCTCAGGGGCTGAGCTCTGCCCTTCCCCTTTCTATGTTCACCAGAACTCCGAAAATCCTCCGCTTTTATTTTGGAGTTTTTCATGTTGTTTTTTTCTATGCCTGTCTCCTCTCTGCTGGGCTGGCTGCTCTCAGATTCTCTGGTGTCTGGTCTCAGTCTATCTATGATTGGAGTTTGGATCAGTAGAATGAGTTTCCGATAAGGGCTGCCACTGCAGTTCTCCCTTCTCCTTCCCGGAGCTGACAGCCCCTCCTCCCCCGGGACTGAGCCTGGCAGGGAGGGGTGCGGGTCCCCTGGCCACAAAAACTTACAGATTTCGCTGATCTCAGCAGTTCCACGTTTTCATGAGTGTTGTATGAAGTATGCCCAAAGTCAGATTGCTCTGTGGTGTCCAGTCCACGCAGTTCCTGGCTTTCTACCTACTTTCCTGGAGGAGTAACTAAAACATACAGCTCACCAGTCTGCCATCTTGCCCCGCCTCGCAATAGGAGACTTTAATACACCACTGTCAATAATGGATAGATCATTAGTCAGAAGATCAATAAGGAAATATAAAATTGAAGTACTCCAACTACACCTAACAGACATATGTAGAACACTTAACAACAGAAAATCCTATCATTTCTAGTGCACTTGCATCATTCACCAGGATAGACTATATGTGGCATCACAAAACAAGTCTCAATAAATTCAAAAATATTGAAATCATAGAAAGTATATTCTCCAACCACGGTGTAATGAAGTTAGAAATTAGTAACAGAGGGAGAAATGGAAAATTCACAAATATGTGAAAATTAACATACTATTACACAAGCAATGGGTTAAAGAGGAAATTAGAAGGAAAATTAGGAAACATTGAGGCAAATGAAAATACAACATATCAAAACTTAGGGAATGCAGCAAAGACAATGCTGAGGGAAATTTATAGCTCTAAACACTTGCATTTAAACAGAAGACTTCAAATCAAAGACCTAACCTCAAAACTGAAAGAACAAGAGAAAGAACAGCAAACTAAACCCTAAGTGAGCAGAAAGAAGGAAATAACAAAGATTTGAGTGGAGATAAATGAAATAGAAAACAGGAAACTATAGAGGGAATCAACAAAACCAAAAGTTGGTTCTTTGAAAAGCTCAATAAAATTGAAAAATCTTTAGCTAGATTGACAAAGAAAAAGAAAAATACAAATAACTAAAATCAGAAATGAAAAGGGGGACATTATTAGAATACCATGGACAATTATATGCCAATAAATTAGATAACCTAGATGAAACGGACAAATTCTTAGAAACTCACACGCTACCTACATTGACTCAAGAAGAAATAGAGGGGAGGATCTAAGATGGTGGCATAGAGAAGAGTGGAAGCTAAATAGTCCCCCTGGAACAACTAAAAAAAAAAACAGAAACAACTAGTAATAATCTGGAATAACTGTAGGGGGACAAACGTGACTGTCCACTCATCACACACCAACGTGAATTGGGAGGAATGCCCGAGATCACAGCATAAAATCTGTAAGTAAAAACTGCAGATCCAAATCAGGAGATCCCTCCCCCACATCCCGAGGTACAAAGCCTCATGGTGCCAGAGAGCAGCTTTCTCCCAGCAAGCTAATATAGCTCAGCTGAGCTCCAACTGGGGTTTTAATTAGCGAGTGTGAACTGCTCACTATGAGGTACGAATCCCCAACAAGTAGACAGAGAATCTGGGTGATGACTGACCTTGGAGAGCTGGAGGGTCACCTCAGACTAGCTCTGTTCCTTTTTTGACTCAGTAGAGAAAGCCTCAGCCATTTTCAGTTCCCAGTTCTGTGACCCAGACAAGGGTACAGCACAGGCAGAGAGAGACCACTGAAATGCTAATACCCTCCCCCTAGGGCATCTATCTTCTCTAAGAGGAAAGGGGTGGGGCCCAGCTCTACTACCTGCCTTTCATTCAGAACTTACACCAGTCAAGAATTATCTGCTGGACAGAAAAGCACAGTGACCAGAGGCATCAGAGGGTGTACCAATTTTCTAAGACACACTCTCAGGGAAACCAGATACTGAATATTTCTTCCTTCTGGGACCTTAGCCCATTCTGGTCTGGGGAGGCCTGATTGGGGTAACCAAGAAAACCATGCCTAGACAACAGAAAACTACAACCTACACCAAGACAAATGAGGTTATGGCCTGGTCAGGGGAACAAACTTGCACTTCAACTGTGATGCAGGAATTGAAACAACTAATAATAACCGAATTCAAAAAGTTTACAGAAGATATGGCAAAAGAGATGAACTGTATAATGAAAACACAGGATGTACATAAGATAGAAATTGAAAGTTCAAAAAACCAACTGGCGGAATCTATAGAAATGAAAGGCACAACACAAGATGAAAGACACAATGGAAACACAATAGCTGATCTCAAGAGGCAGAAGAAAACACTCAGGAATTGGAGAACAAGACACCTGATAGCCTACACACAAAAGAACAGATAGAGAAAAGAATGGAAAAATATGAGCATCGTCTCCGGGAACTTAAAGACAAAACAAAAAGCAAGAATTTACGTGTCATTGGTGTCCCAGAAGGAGAAGAGAAGGGAAAAGGGGCAGAAGCAATAATAGAGGAAATAATCAATGAAAATTTCCCATCTCTTATGAAAGACATAAAATTACAGATCGAAGAAGTGCAGCATACCCCTAACAGAATAGACCTGAATAGGCCTATGCCAAGACACTTAATAATCAGATTATCAAACATCAAAGATAAAGAGAGAATCCTGAAAGCAGCAAGAGAGAAATGATCCATCACATACAAAGGAAGCTTGATAAGACTATGTGTGGATTTCTCAACAGAAACCATGGAGGCAAGAAGGAAGTGGGGTGATATATTTAAGATACTGAAAGAGAAAAACCACCAACCAAGAATCCTATATCCAGCAAAATTATCCTTCAGATATGAGGGAAAGCTTAAAATATTCTCTGACAAACAATGACCGAGTTTGTGAACAAGAAACTTGTTCTACAGGAAACACTAAAGGAAGCACTGTAGACAGAAAGGAAAAGACAGGAGTGAGAGGTTTGGAAAACAATTTTGGGAGATAGTATAGCACAGCAATGTAAGTACATTGAACAAAGATGATTGTGAATATGGTTGAAAGAGGAAGGCTGGGATCATGTGGGAACAAAAGACCAATGATAAAGACTGGGACTGTGTAACTCAGGAAAACCTAGGATGCTCAACGATTGTAATAAAAGGTACAAATATGTTTTGTTTTGTTTTGTTTTTTTTTTTTTAAGGCTAAAAAAATTCATTTTTATTTAGTTTTATATAAATTATTTATTGGGAATGGTCAGAATTAGGCAAAAGGAATCTCTGAAATAACAATAGAAAGTATAGAAAAAAGTAGAGGGATAGACTCCACTGTGCCCCATCCATTGAGCCCCCTTCAAGGAGGAGGGGCAGGGTGCTCTCAGGACCTGCCCCTGTGGCCCATAGGAGCTCAGTCCCCAGCCTGGTCTCACAGGCCCATTTTCCTCTAGGGAAATTCGAGTCCTTCCTGCCTTCGGGCAAGCCCATGCATAAGGCAGCTGGGGCCTGGAGAGTCCCTTCCTGACAAGTCCCAGCCAGGGAAAGAGGTGCTGCAGTTGTCTTCTCTGGCCTGCCTGTCCCCGATGCCAGTGACTGACGGTAACCTTCTCCTCTCCCTCCTGCTCCTCTTTAGGTCCATCTCCCCAGGTTTTGCTTCCAGGGACTGGAAAGGGAGACTGTTGTTAAGCCAAAGCAAAGAATCAGACCTGAGTTTGAATCTCCACTTCACCATTTAGCTGTATGATTTTGGGCAAATTATAAAATCTGTTTCCCTGCTTATAAGATGGGTATCGTAATCATACCTTCTTCAAAGGATTGGACATTACATGCCAAGCTAAGTGTGGCACATAGGAGGTACTTACAAAGGGCAGCCAGTTATTTACCATCCTGTCTAGACTAAACATTAACCATTCCTTTATCCATTATTCTTGGATCTTATTTTCTAACCCTTTAGTTATTGTTTGGCCTCCCTTTGATTCTTTTTTTTTTTTTTTTTTTTTTTTTTTTAAATCATCATTTTATTGAGATATATTCACATACCACGCAGTCATACAAAACAAATTGTACTTTCGATTGTTTACAGTACCATTACATAGTTGTACATTCATCACCTAAATCAATCCCTGACACCTTCATTAGCACACACACAAAAATAACAAGAATAATAATTAGAGTGAAAAAGAGCAATTGAAGTAAAAAAGAACACTAGGTACCTTTGTCTGTTTGTTTGCTTCCCCTACTTTTCTACACATCGATCCATAAACTAGACAAAGTGGAGTTTGGTCCTTATGGCATTCCCAATCCCACTGTCACCCCTCATAAGCTACATTTTTATACAACTGTCTTCGAGATTCATGGGTTCTGGGTTGTAGTTTAATAGTTTCAGGTATCCACCACCAGCTACCCCAATTCTTTAGAACCTAAAAAAGGTTGTCTAAAGTGTGCGTAGGAGTGCCCACCAGAGTGATCTCTCGGCTCGTTTTGGAATCTCTCTGCCACTGAAGCTTATTTCATTTCCTTTCACATCCCCCTTTTGGTCAAGAAGATGTTCTCCATCCCACGATGCCGGGTCTACATTCCTCCCCGGGAGTCATATTCCACGTTGCCAGGGAGATTCACTTCCCTGGGTGTCTGATCCCACGTAGGGGGGAGGGCAGTGATTTCACCTTTCAAGTTGGCTTAGCCAGAGAGAGAGGGCCACATCTGAGCAACAAAGAGGCATTCAGGAGGAGACTCTTAGGCACAAATACAGGGAGGCCTAGCCTCTCCTTTGCAGCAACCGTCTTCCCAAGGGTAAAACTTATGGTAGAGGGCTCAACCCATCAAACCACCAGTCCCCTATGTCTGTGGTCATGTTAGCAACCATTGAGGTGGGGTACGCCAATACCCCTGCATTCTCCACAGGCTCCTCAAGGGGGCACTACATCGTTTTTTTTTTTTTTTCCTTGTTTGTCTTTTTTCTTTTTTTTTTTTTTTTTAACTTTCCCTTCTTTTTTCAAATCAACTGTATGAAAAAAAAAGTTAAAAAGAAAACAAACATACAATAAAAGAACATTTCAAAGAGACCATAGCAAGGGAGTAAGAAAAAGACAACTAACCTAAGATAACTGCTTAACTTCCAACATGTTCCTACTTTACCCCAAGAAAGTTACATACTATAGCAACATTTCAGTGAACTTGTTCCTACTACATCCATCAGAAATTAACAGACCATAGTCATTTCTGGGCATCCCCAGAACGTTAAATAGCTTATCTGTTCTTCTTGGATTATTGTTCCCCCTTCCTTAATTGCTCTCTACTGCTAGTTCCCCTACATTCTACATTATAAACCATTTGTTTTACATTTTTCAAAGTTCACATTAGTGGTAGCATATAATATTTCTCTTTTTGTGCCTGGCTTATTTTGCTCAGCATTATGTCTTCAAGGTTCATCCATGTTGTCATATGTTTCACCAGATCGTTCCTTCTTACTGCCGCGTAGTATTCCATCGTGTGTATATACCACATTTTATTTATCCACTCATCTGTTGATGGACATTTGGGTTGTTTCCATCTCTTGGCAATTGTGAATAATGCTGCTATGAACATTGGCGTGCAGATATCTGTTCGTGTCACTGCTTTCCGATCTTCCGGGTATATCCCGAGAAGTGCAATCGCTGGATCAAATGGTAGCTCTATCTCTAGTTTTCTAAGGAACTGCCAGACTGACTTCCAGAGTGGCTGAACCATTATACAGTCCCACCAACAATGAATAAGAGTTCCAATTTCTCCACATCCCCTCCAGCATTTGTAGTTTCCTGTTTGTTTAATGGCAGCCATTCTAACCGGTGTTAGATGGTATCTCATTGTGGTCTTAATTTGCATCTCTCTAATAGCTAGTGAAGCTGAACATTTTTTCATGTGTTTCTTGGCCATTTGTATTTCCTCTTCAGAGAACTGTCTTTTCATATCTTTTGCCCATTTTATAATTGGGCTGTCTGTACTATTGTCATTGAGTTGTAGGATTTCTTTGTATATGCAAGATATCAGTCTTTTGTCAGATACATGGTTTCCAAAAATTTTTTCCCATTGAGTTGGCTGCCTCTTTACCTTTTTGAGAAATTCCTTTGAGGTGCAGAAACTTCTAAGCTTGAGGAGTTCCCATTTATCTATTTTCTCTTTTGTTGCTTGTGCTTTGGGTGTAAAGTCTAGGAAGTGGCCTCCTAATACAAGGTCTTGAAGATGTTTTCCTACATTATCTTCTAGGAGTTTAATGGTACTTTCTTTTATATTGAGATCTTTGGTCCATTTTGAGTTAATTTTTGTGTAGGGGGTGAGGTAGGGGTCCTCTTTCATTCTTTTGGATATGGATATCCAACTCTCCCAGCCCCATTTGTTGAAAAGACCATTATGGCTCAGTTCGGTGACTTTGGGGGCCTTATCAAAGATCAGTCGGCCATAGATCTGAGGGTCTATCTCTGAATTCTCAATTCGATTCCATTGATCTATATGTCTATCTTTGTGCCAGTACCATGCTGTTTTGGCAACTGTGGCTTTATAATAAGCTTCAAAGTCAGGGAGTGTAAGTCCTCCCACTTCGTTTTTCTTTTTTAAAGTGTCTTTAGCAATTCGAGGCATCTTCCCTTTCCAAATAAATTTGATAACTAGCTTTTCCAAGTCTGCAAAGTAGGTTGTTGGAATTTTGATTGGGATTGCATTGAATCTGTAGATGAGTTTGGGTAGAATTGACATCTTCATGACATTTAGCCTTCCTATCCATGAACATGGAATATTTTTCCATCTTTTAAGGTCCCCTTCTATTTCTTTTAGTAGAGTTATGTAGTTTTCTTTGTATAGGTCTTTTACATCTTTGGTTAAGTTTATTCCTAGGTACTTGATTTTTTTAGTTGCTATTGAAAATGGTATCTTTTTCTTGAGTGTCTCTTCAGTTTGTTCATTTCTAGCATATAGAAACATTACTGACTTATGTGCATTAATCTTGTATCCCGCTACTTTGCTAAATTTGTTTATTAGCTCTAGTAGGTGTATCGTTGATTTCTCAGGGTTTTCTAGATATAAGATCATATCATCTGCAAACAATGACAGTTTTACTTCTTCTTTTCCAATTTGGATGCCTTTTATTTCTTTGTCTTGCCGGATTGCCCTGGCTAGCACTTCCAGCACAATGTTGAATAACAGTGGTGACAGCGGGCATCCTTGTCTTGTTCCTGATCTTAGAGGGAAGGCTTTCAGTCTCTCACCATTGAGTACTATGCTGGCTGTGGGTTTTTCATATATGCTCTTTATCATGTTGAGGAAGTTTCCTTCAATTCCTACCTTTTGAAGTGTTTTTATCAAAAACGGATGTTGGATTTTGTCAAATGCTTTTTCAGCATCTATTGAGATGATCAATTGATTTTTCCCTTTCGAGTTTTTAATGTGTTGTAATACATTGATTGTTTTTCTTATGTTCAACCATCCTTGCATGCCTGGAATGAACCCCACTTGGTCATGGTGTATGATTTTTTTAATGTGTCTTTGGATTCGATTTGCAAGTATTTTGTTGAGGATTTTTGCATCTATATTCATTAGGGAGATTGGCCGGTAGTTTTCCTTTTTTGTAGCATCTTTGCCTGGTTTTGGTATTAGATTGATGTTAGCTTCATAAAATGAGTAAGGTAGTGTTCCATTTTTTTCAATGTTTTGAAAGAGTTTGAGTAAGATTGGTGTCAGTTCTTTCTGGAAAGTTTGGTAGAATTCCCCTGTGAAGCCATCTGGCCCTGGGCATTTATTTGTGGGAAGATTTTTGATGACTGATTGGATCTCTTTGCTTGTGATGGGTTGGTTGAGGTCTTCTATTTCTTCTCTGGTCAGTCTAGGTTGTTCATATGTTTCCAGGAAATTGTCCATTTCTTCTACATTATCCAGTTTGTTGCCGTACAGTTGTTCATAATATCCTCTTATAATTTTTTTAATTTCTTCAGGATCTGCAGTTATGTCACCTTTTTCATTCATTATTTTGTTTATATGGGTCTTCTCTCTTTTTGATTTTGTCAGTCTAGCTAGGGGCTTGTCAGTCTTGTTGATCTTCTCAAAGAACCAACTTTTGGTGATATTTATCCTCTCTATTGTTTTTTTGTTCTCTATGTCATTTATTTCTGCTTTAATCCTTGTTATTTCTTTTCTTCTACTTGGTTTAGGATTGGTTTGCTGTTCATTTTCTAGCTTCTTCAGTTGATCCATTAGTTCTTTGATTTTGGCTCTTTCTTCCTTTTTAATATATGCGTTTAGTGCTATAAATTTCCCCCTTAGCACTGCTTTTGCTGCATCCCATAGGTTTTGGTATGTTGTGTTCTCATTTTCATTCGTCTCTATATATTTAGCAATTTCTCTTGCTATTTCTTCTTTAACCCACTGATTGTTTAGGAGTGTGTTGTTTAACCTCCAGGTATTTGTGAATTTTCTAAGTCTCTGATGGTTATTGACTTCTAATTGTATTCCATTGTGGTCAGAGAATGTGCTTTGAATAATTTCAATCTTTTTAAATTTATTGAGGCTTGTTTTATGTCCCAGCATATGATCTATTCTGGAGAAAGTTCCGTGAGCACTAGAAAAGTATGTGTATCCTGTTGATTTGGGATGTAATGTCCTGTAGATGTCTGTTAAATCTAATTCATTTATCAGATTGTTTAGGTTTTCAATTTCCTTATTGGTCTTCTGTCTGGTTGATCTATCTATAGGAGAGAGTGATGTGTTGAAGTCTCCCACAATTATTGTGGAAACATCAATTGCTTCCTTTAGTTTTGCCAATGTTTCTCTCATGTATTTTGTGGCACCTTGATTGGGTGCATAGACATTTACGATTGTTATTTCTTCTTGCTGAATTGCCCCTTTTATTAGTATGTAGTGGCCTTCTTTGTCTCTCAAAACATCCCTGCATTTGAAGTCTATTTTATCTGAGATTAATATTGCTACACCTGCTTTCTTTTGGCTGTAGCTTGCATGAAATATTTTTTTCCATCCTTTCACTTTCAGTTTCTTTGTGTCCCTGTGTCTAAGATGAGTCTCTTGTATGCAACATATTGATGGTTCATTTTTTTTGATCCATTCTGCGAATCTATATCTTTTAATTGGGGAGTTTAATCCATTTACATTCAACGTTAAAACCGTGAAGGCATTTCTTGAATCGGCCATCTTATCCTTTGGATTATGTTTGCCATATTTTTCCCTCTCTCTATTAATATCCTTTATTGTACCCATACCGAATCTCTTTAGTACTGAACCTTTCTCCAAGTCTCTCTGTCCTGTCTTTGTTTCTCTGTCTGTAGGGCTCCCTTTAGTATCTCCAGTAGGGCAGGTCTCTTGTTAGCAAATTCTCTCAGCATTTCTTTGTCTGTGAAAAATTTAAGCTCTCCCTCAAATTTGAAGGAGAGCTTTGCTGGATAAAGTATTCTTGGCTGGAAATTCCTCTCACTCAGAATTTTAAATATATCGTGCCACTGCCTTCTCGCCTCCATGGTGGCTGCTGAGTAGTCACTACTTAGTCTTATGCTGTTTCCTTTGTATGTGGTGAATTGCTTTTCTCTTGCTGCTTTCAGAAGTTGCTCCTTCTCTTCTATGTTTGACAGTGTGATCAGTATATGTCTCGGAGTGGGTTTTTTTGGATTTATTCTATTTGGAGTTCGCTGAGCATTTATGATTTGTGTATTTATGTTGTTTAGAAGATTTGGGAAGTTTTCCCCAACAATTTCTTTGAATACTCTTCCTAGACCTTTACCCTTTTCTTCCCCTTCTGGGACACCAATGAGTCTTATATTCGGACGTTTCATATTATCTATCATATCCCTGAGGTCCATTTCGAGTTTTTCAATTTTTTTCCCCATTCTTTCTTTTATGTTTTCATTTTCCATTCTGTCATCTTCCAGGTCACTGATTCGTTGTTCAACTTCCTCTAGTCTTGTACTATGAGTGTCCAGAATCTTTTTAATTTGGTCAACAGTTTCTTTAATTTCCATAAGATCATCCATTTTTTTATTTAGTCTTGCAATGTCTTCTTTATGCTCTTCTAGGGTCTTCTTGATTTCCTTCATATCCCGTACTAGGGTCTCATTGTTCATCTTTAGTTCTTTGAGTAGCTGCTCTAGGTGTGTCTCTTCTGGTCTTTTGATTTGGGTGCTTGGGCTTGGGTTATCCATATCGTCTGGTTTTTTCATATGCTTTATAATTTTCTGTTGTTTTTGGCCTCGTGGCATTTGCTGACCTTGATAGGGTTCTTTTAGGGTTTGTAGACCAGCTGAAGTCCTTATCTCTAATTTATCAGATCTACAGCTTCGTGGAGTACTCTTTCTCTAACTAACCAGCAGGTGGCGTCCACGAGCCACCTGTTCTCCACAAGCCAGATCCCCCCTGCTTAGCCTTTTTGGTGAGTGGGGGAGTGAGTCTTGTGGGGCCCAATTGGTGTCCCAAGCTTGCGTGTGTAGTTGGTGTTGCCTGCCCTGTATGTGGGGCGTGTTTCTGGGCAGTCGGGGAGGGGGGGTGGCCCTAACAATCAAATCTCCCTGATGATCCTAGAGTTTTAAAGCTACTGCAATAGTCTAATCCTTCAGTTCAGTCCTGCCACAGTTTGTCTCTGCCACTGACCCACAAGTCTTTGGTATTGGCGTATGGCTCCTGAGACTTGCAAGTGGGCCCCTCTTCCAGGCTGTGCACCCCGGGTCCTCTGTTGAGGGATGACTGTGCTATGTCGCAGGTGAGTGCCGTCCCCCCAGGGCAGTTCTGGGCTGCTGGGCTGTGTTGGGAGGCTCCCAGTCTGCTCAAATGATGGCTGAATGGGGCTCTGTTAATTCACACTGCTCCCCCTTCCCAGCTCTGGGACATTCAGCTGAGGTTGCAGGGAAGGCTAATGTCCACGCCCAGTTTTGTGGTGTGTGCCTGTTATTTGAAGCACTTCCGTCACACTGGGTTGTGTGGGGCAGCTCTGGGCTATGGGGCTGGCGATGGGCAGGAGTGTTTCCTGTCCACCAGGATGGTGGCTGTGAGCGGACACCCCCCTTTTCTTGGGAAGTTGTGTTGTTTAGTGAATTTTCTCAGCCACTGGATTATTGCCTTTTGTCTCAGAGCTCTCTTAGTTCTGCTCTTGACTTGACGTGCCCAAATTTCAATTCTTTGAAGCTTTCTGTATTGAGCTTCTTAGAGTAATTGTTTTAGAAAAAGCAAAAAGGATTTAAAAAAACAAAAAAAAAACAAAAAAAAAAAAACGGCCCTCCTCAGAGATCTAATGGGTTATTGAAATGCTAATAGACCAAGCAACCAGGGCCATTAAGGAAAGGTGCCCAGGGCAGAGAGATCAGCCTTGCTTCGGGATTTGCATATGCGCTTCAAGGCCTGATCTCCGCCCTTCCCCTTTCTGTGTTCACCAGAACTCCAAAAATCCTCTGCTTTTATTTTGGAGTTTTTCATGTTGTTTTTTTTCTATGCCTGTCTCCTCTCTGCTGGGCTGGCTGCTCTCAGAGTCTCTGGTGTCTGGCCTCAGTCTATCTATGGTTGGAGTTTGAATCAGTAGAATGAGTTTCCGGTAAGAGCAGCCACTGCAATTCTCCCTTCTCCTTCCTGGAGCTGACAGTCCCTCCTCCCCCGGGACTGAGCCTGGCAGGGAGGGGCGCGGGTCCCCTGGCCGCAAAAACTTACAGATTTCGCTGATCTCAGCAGTTCCACGTTTTCATGAGTGTTGTATGAAGTATGCCCAAAGACAGATTGCTCTGTGGTGTCCAGTCCACGCAGTTCCTGGCTTTTTACCTACTTTCCTGGAGGAGTAACTAAAACATACAGCTCACCAGTCTGCCATCTTGCCCCGCCTCCCAAATATGTTTTTACATGAGGTAGAACAAATGAATGTCAACATTGCAAGGTGTTAAAAATAGAGTGGGATTGGGGGGAAAATACAATCAATGCAAACTAGAGGATAGAATTAACAGAAACATTGTAATATGCTTCCTTTAATGTAACAAAAGCAATATACCAAAGCTAAATGCATATGGGGGGGTGGGGAATAGGGGAAGGGTATGGGACTCCTGGCATTGGTGATGTTGCCTGACTCTTTATTCTACTTTAGGTTAATGCTGTCTTTCCTTTTGTCACCTTCTAGCTATCAAGTTTTTTTGTTTGTTTTTCTCTCTTTCTCTTGCCTCTCCACCTTCTTTGACTCTTCCTCCATCTTTGTGGAAGAAATGTCCTTGTATAGAGAGTGGTGATGGTGCTCAATACATAAATACATGACTATACGGGGAATCAATGATTGTTTACTGAGGACGGAATGTATAGTGTTTGAACAAAATCATCTTAAAAGAAATGGGTTGATGAAAAAACTTGAGGGCACTATATTGAGTGAAATAAGACAGACACATAAAGGCAAATATTGCAGGGTCTCACTGATATGAACTAATTATAATATGTAAACTCATAGACATGAAATATAAATTACCAGGATATAGAATGAGGTTAAGGAATGGGGAGCGGTTGCTTATTATGAGAATTTTCAACTAGGGTGAACTTAAATATTTGGAAATGAACAGGGGTGATGGTAGCATGTAATGAGAATAACAGTGCTAAAAGGTGTGTGAAGATAGTGGAAAGGGTAAGCTCAGAGTCACACATGTCAGCAGAAGGAAAGTTGGAGGTTAAAAGATGGAAATGTATAAAACAGTGAATTTTGTGGTGGACAATGTCTGTGATTAATTATACAAATATTAGAAATCTCTCTCATGAACTAGAACAAATGTATGTCACTATAACTAGAGGTTAATAATAGAGAGGCATATAGGGAAAAAAATATATACCTATTGCAAACTATATACTGCAGTTAGTAGTATTTTAACATTCTTTCATCAACAGTAACAAATGTACTATACCAAAACTATGAATCAATAATGAAGGGGGGGGGCATGGTTAGGGGTATGGGAGAATGTGAATTTCCTGGTTTTTTTTTGTTTTTTGTTTTTTTTTTGTCTTTGTTTCTTTTCTGGAGTAGTGAAAATGTTCTAAAAATAGAAAAAAATAATTGTGTTGATGGATGCACAGCTGTATGGTGGTGCCGTGGGCAATTGATTGTACACTTTGGATCATTGGATAGTTGTATGGTATCTGAACAATCTCAATTAAAAAAAAAAGAAGAAATAGAGGATCTCAACAAACCAACTACTAGTAAAGAGAGTGAATCAGTAATCAAAAACCTCCCAACAAAGATAAGCCCAGGACCAGATGGCTTCACAAGGAAATTCTACCAAACATTCCAAGATGACCTAATTCCAATTCTGCTCATTCTCTTCAACTCTTGATGACTATAGATACAAAAATCCTCAACAAAATACTAGCAAACTGAACCTCACAATACATTAAAAGAATTATACACCACAATCAAGTGGGGTTTATCCCTGGTATGCATCGGTCTTTCAACATAAGAAAATCAATCAATGTAACACACCACAAGATCATCTCAATTGATGCAGAAAAGTTTTGTGGTTTTTTGTTTGTTTGTTTTACAAAATCCAGCACAGTTTCATGATAAAAACACTTAGAACACTAGGAGAAGGAAATTCCCTCAACATGATAAAGACCATATATGAAAAACATGCAGCTAACATCCTACTTAATGGTGAAAGACTGAAAGCTTTCTCCCTAAGATCAGGAACAAGACAAGGATGCCCATTGTCATCACTGTTATTCAGTATTGTCCTGGAATTTCTTGCCAGAGCAATTAGGCAAGAAAAAGAAATAAAAGGCATTCAAGTTGGAAAGGAAGAAGTAAAAGCTTTCCCTATTTGCAAATTATATGGTCCCAAATACAGAGCAGCCTGAAAACTCCACAACAAAGCTCCCAGAGATAATAAATAAATTCAGCAAAGTGGCAATGTACAAGATAAACACCCCAAAATCAGTAGTGTTTCTATAAAAAAGTGATAAACAATTGGAAAAGGAAATCAAGGAAAAACTTCCATTCACAGTAGCAAATAAAAGGATTAAATATCTAGGAATAAATCTAATCAAGGATGTAAAGGACTTATACACAAGAAATAATAAAACATTGCTAAAAGATTTTGAAGACCTATATAAATGGAAGGACATTCCATGTTCATGGATTGGACTAAATATCATTAAAATGTCAACCTTACCCAAAGAAATTTATAGATTTAATGCAAAACCAATCAAAATTCCAACCTTCTTTGCAGAAATGGAAACACCAATATTCAAATTTACATGGAAGTGTAAGGGGCCCAAATAGCTAAAGCCACCTTGACAAAGAAGAATCAAAAGTTTGAGGACTCATGCTTCCCAATCTTAAATCTTATTACAAAGCCACAGTAATAAAAACAGCATGGTACTGGCACAAGGAGAGACATATTGACCAATGAAATTTAATAGGGAGCTCAGAAATCAACCCTCAACATGTCTGGCCAACTGATTTTTGACAAGGTGGCAAAGACCACTCAACTGGGAAACAATAGCCTCTTCAACAAATGGTGCTGTGAAAACTGGATTGCCATCTGTGAAAAAAGGAGGCCCCTACCTCACCATATACTAAGTCAACTCACAATGGATCAAAAATCTAAATAAAAGAGCTAGAACTATCAAACTCCTAGAGGAATGATAGGGAAACATCTCTAGGACCTTGTGTTAGACAATGGTTTCTTAAACTTTACACCAAAAGCACAAACAACAAAAGAAATTATAAATAGGATCTCATTAAAATTAAAAACTTTTGCATCTCAAAGGACTTTATCATGAAAGTAATACAACAACCTACACAATGGGAGAAAATACTTGAAAACCACCTATCTGATAAGGGTTTAATATCCAGAATATATGAAAAATAAATCTTTCAATTTAATAACTGAAATACAAACAACACAATTTAAAACCGGGCAAAAGAAGATATACAAATGGCCAGAAAACATGAAAAGATGCTCAACATCATTAGCCATCAGGGAAATGCAAATCAAACCCACAACAAGACAGTTTCACACCCATTAAAATGGCTGCTATTGTAAAAATGGACAAAAAGTGTTGGAGACAATGTGGAGAAATAGCAACACTCATTCATCTCTGGTGGCAATGTAAAATGGTGGAGCTGTTCTGGAAGACAATTTGGCAGTTCCTCAGAAAACTAAGTAACCAGAAATCCCACTACTAGATATACACCCAAAAGAAATCCCTGAAAGCAGGGATTTAAACAGATATTTGCATACTGATGATCATAGTGGCATTAGTCACAACTGCCAAAATATAGAAACAACCTACATGTCCATCAACCAATGAATGAATAAATAAAATGTGGTATACACATATCATGGAATATTATTCAGCCATAAAAAGGAATGAAGTTCTGATACATACAACAGCATGGATGAACCTTGAAGATGTCATGTTGACTGAAATAAGCCAGACACAAAGAACAAATACTGTATGATCTCACTGATTTGAAACAATTAGAATAAGTAGATTCATAAAGTCAGAGTCTAGAAAATAGGTGACCAGGGGACATGGTGGGGATAGGGAATGGGAAGTTAAGGCTTAAAATGTATAAGGTTCCTACTTCGAATGATAAAAATGTCTTGGTAATGGATGGGGGTAATGGTAGCACAACATTGTGAATGCAATTAGCACTGAAATATAATATGAACATAATTAAAAGGGGAAATGTTAGATTGTATATATGGTAACAGAATAAACAAAAGTTTTAAATCCATGGACTACACTACATAGTGAACCCTAAGTTAAACCATGGACTTTAGTTAATACTACAATTGTAAAAATGTACTATTATCAGTTGTCACAAATGTTTCACCACAATGCAAGATTTTGGTGTCGGGTGGTATATGGGAATCCTGTATTTTATGCATGATTATTCTGTAAAGCTGCAACTGTTCTCATAAAGAAAAAATATATTTAAAAAAACCATTCACATGCAGACATTAAATATTTTATTGCTTAAAAATGCTAACCATTATCTGAGTATTTAGTGAATCATAGTATTTTTGTTGGTGGAGGGTCTTGCTTTGTTGATTGCTTATGGATCAGGGTGGTGGTTGCTGAAGGTTCGGGTGGCTGTGCCAATTTCTTAAAATAGGACAACCACCACGTTTGCTGCATCAACTGCGAATCCTTTTCACAGAATGTTTCTCTGTTGCATGTGATGGTGTTTGATAGTTGTGCCAGTTTGTATATAGTATGTCCCCCCAAAAGAGCCATGATCTTTTAACCCAATCTTTTCAGGTGGAGACTTTTCGTTGAGTATTTCCATGAAGTGACTCACCCAACTGTAAGTAATACCTTTGATTAGATTATTTCCATAGAGATTCGACCCCACCCATTCAGCGTAGGTCTTGATTAGTTTACTGGAGTCCTTTAAAAAGAGCCGCATAGGCCCAGATGCCTGCAATTAGGAAGGATAACTTGGTTCTTTTTCAAGATTATTTTAACTATTCAACATTCTTTGCATGTCCATGTAAAATTTAAAATCACTTGTCCATGTTTGCCAAAAAAGCCTGCTGGGATTCTGATAGGCATTGCTTAGAATCTATACCTCAGTGGGGAAGAATGGACATTTTAACAAGACTGAGTCTTCCCAGCCATGAATATGATACATCTATTCTTTTATTTAGGTCTTCTTTAATTTCTCTCAGCAACGTTTTGAGGTTTTTCATGTACAGGCTTTTCACATTTTTAAAAAATTTATCCTTAAACACACCATTTTTGAATGCTATTGAAAATTATTTCAATTTTGTTGCCAGTATATGGAGATATAATTGGTTTGTTATTGTTGAACTTATCTTGTTCAGAAAGAGACATCTAAAGAGATGTCAACCCACTCCAGTACAGGTGTCAGGGTCGCCAGCAAATGCATGACTCACACAGATGGATGGGAAGATGTTTTACTCACATAGAAGAGACAGAGCAAGGTCATCTTCACTTTTGGGCGTTGATTCCCCATAGCCAGTGGGTCTCAACTCATGGTTGAGGTAGGAAGGTGTTCTACCTACAGCACCCCTCTTGTGTCCGTGTGCTACCACAGTAGAAGAACCCTGCTCTCTCCCCACTAAGGATAGATATACAACATGATCAGAGTTCGACTATCTCCAGTGGATGTTTACATACACTTTGGACAATAGGGGAAGGAATGTACCAGCAGTCCCCTTATCTACTAGGGGTTTGTTTTATCCTGCCAGGCTTGACACACCTGGTCCTAAGCAAAGGATGTATTTGTGGGTCCCAGCAAAAGGCAGCAGGCCACACTTAGACTGCCCCCTACCACGTCTCCTGCAACCTAAGTTCAATTATAAGCATTTTTGTATAGTTCTTAGAATGTTCTATTTATGTGCTTATGACATCTATGAATTGACAGCTTTACTTCATATTTTCCAATCTTTATGCCTTTAATTTTCTTCTCTTGCCTTCCTGTACTAAGACCTCAAATACAAGTTTTAATAGAAGTGGTGAGGCATATATCCTTGTCCTGGTGCTGATCTAAGGGGGAAAGAATTCAGTATTTTACCATGAAATATGATGTTACCAGTAGGCTTTTCATAAATGCTTTACCATGTTGAAGAAGTTTCCTTTGCTGATTTTTTTTATTATGAACTTTGTAAAATGCATCTCACAGGTGAATCTTCTTCATATTCTTCTTCTAAATTTCATGATGAATCCCAGATACTCTCTCACTCCAGGGGCAACAGGAGGAAGAACTTGCATTGATTCAAGGCCTTAGCAGTACAGGAGGTATAGGTAGGGATTAGCCTCAAAACGGAGGTAGATCCTGCAGGCAATGGTGATAATTGGCCACTAGGTAGCTGAGCAGAGTGAAAACAACAGTGAGATGGAGGAGAGGAGGGTAGACTGAAACCCAGTATGACTACCTCCAAAATAGGCAAAGGTTGGGAAATCACATAAGATGATGCATATAAAAATGTCAAGTTTCACACAAATGTAAAAGCAACTGCTTTTCTACGTGGTTCCAAAAATACATTTATGGCCTTGGTCTAAGGATCTGAGTGGAGGTTTGAATCTGTGCTTCTAGAATGACCCTGGACAAATTGGTTAGCCATTCTAAGTTTATTTCTAACTCTGAAAACCTGGGATGATGATAATTTTGATCAATATCTTCTCATGTCATAAGAATATTATGGAGAATCATGAAATTATGTCTGTGAGAATGGTCACAGTTAATGTTAATGTAGGATATGAACTACTGTATTATTTTTGAAGAATTGGACTTGGGTGAGAAAAATAGCAATTCAGGACTACCAATAAAATTTGCTAGGACAATGAATTCATTCAACAGGCAGTGCAGAATACCAGGGATATAGGAGCCAACTGGTCACAGGCCTTGGTCAGAGGATTGAGAGGGCAGAAACCACCCCTATTTAAGGGTAATAAATATGAAAGAATCCTTGGTTTTCATCATAAGCATTCCCAGAAGCTGTATTAGAGAATACAATAAAGGGACCAGATGATTCCCTTCCAATGCACTGTGGGAGACAGGAAGGCTGGCCCAAGCACTAATACCTTGGGTTGCTCTTGGCCTCTGGGTGGCACTGTGTGCTGCAAACCGAGGAATGAGCGATTTCCTTTTGAAACACCTGTCTGAGCCAGCTGGCAATCACATGAGTAGAAAGATTACTTTGACAGGGACTCAGAGGCCAGAGCTTGGATAGGAGATCTGGCCTAACTGGCTCCTGGAGACAAGTCTAGAAGATGCAAAGACTGATGGTAAAGGAGAGAAAGATTTTGAAAACAATTTTAACTTTAGAAAAATTAATAAAGTTTTTCTACACTTCTTACCCTCTCCTGTAAGGCCAGGAACAACTAGGTTGGGGGTTAGTGACAATACTCACAGCAAGGAGTTCAGCCTCAAATTCCAAGATCCTTAGTTTACAAAAGTGATCTATTTTTAAGTGTGAAATTGAGCCATTTATTTGACTAAATCACTGCTACCCAGATATGTTTTTTACAAATAATATCATAATTCATTATTTTCTGCACTAGGATGAATGAAACCAAGTAACATTGTCAAACCAGGATATTGAGTGGTAGGTTGAGTATTGGTCACTGTATTATTTCATTAAAACTGTAAAAATCATACAAATGCAAACACCAGAGGGTAAATTTAGGTGATTTATTGTAAACAGGATAACCCTAGTACTCCACCATACTGGCTGTGTCACATGCTTCTCTTCCACATCAACTAAGCAAAAAGAAGACTGTTTAAAAAGTCACAGGTAACTAATAACTTATTTTATTTTCACAAATCTCATTTAATAAACATAGAGTAAATAGCAGTATCCAGGGTAGTCTGTTATTGCTCATGGACTGCAGCTTGGACCCATTTAAATGAATCCATTAGTATGCCTGAGTGATCCAATGATAGCTCTAGATCCAATTTGGAGACCAGAAAACGCTGGAGCACACTGAACAACAATCACAGGTTCCTAGAAGACTACCTACGATTCCTTTAAGATCTCTTCATGTGCCTTTCTCATAAAAATGACACTTAAATTTCACCCATTGGAAAAAAAAAAAAAAAAGAGCTAAAAGTTATTCAATAGCTCATAATTTCCACAGTAAAGGTAGGTGGATTGCTATTTACTCTTACAATGGTGGATTTAAACACTCAGAACTAATTTTAGATCAATCTGTCTTATATGTATATTTGCAGTTTGATGAAAAGCTGCATAGTCTACAAATGCATAAAACCAGAAGGAAGTGATGACTCGTACACCTTCTGATGGACAAAGACAGGCTTCATACAAGGAAGTTTTTGAATGTAGGGATAAAAAGACGGTTACAGCACCACGTTTATCTGACAGTAGAAATGGAGCCCTGTTTTCAAAAGCAGCCTCCACAGTTGTGACTATATCATTCTTGCCCTGAATTTAGATTATTTGGAAAACGGCAAATATAAAAACTTAAGATGTAAAAAGATGTTTACAGAAAAAAGTCCAGGCAAATCAACTGAGATGGAGGTACAATGTCATTTGAAAATACTATTCTTTACTTTGCCTAAGTTAGTGGATAACAGGGCCTCTCACTGTTAACTGTATTTGTGCCAAATACAGTGTCTGTATTTGGAAGTGCAGTTACAATTTCTCTTGAAGCAAGTTTTAATAACAATAAATATTTTAAAATAGCTGTTGAATCTACAGTAAGAATTTAACCTGAAATAGTATCTCATGAAAAAAATATTTTTAAAAGTCTACTCTAGTATTCTTTGTGTTTTGTATGTTTATATTTATATATTAAAAAAATAACAACACTTAAGGCAAGATTAGACTGGTAGCAACAAGGGATTTTAGAGTCTTAGGAAAACCATGCTATTTAAGAATCCAAGTCATTATTTTTTATACTTCCAAAAAGGTGGCTTTGAATTGTTACCTTTTAATTTCATAATGGAGCAAAATATTTTGGTTTGCAAAATGACTTCATTTTCAAGGTAGTGAAAAGTTACAGGTGTTTACAACAGCTGAAGCTGGAAAAGCATGTCACACTCAGCAGGATCTGAAGTTGACCCTACTTGTATTTGTTAAATAAATATAGCTACATATTGATGGGAAAAATTAAGACTGATGGAACACTGCAAACCAACTATGAACAATAATGTAAATGTAATTAAATCAGAAAGAAACAAAGCACAGTAATCCTGAGAAAATTAGTTTGGGACAAAACTGATGTAAATTTTGCAACTGTAAATAAGTGGGATTTTCTAGGGTTTTCCAGCATTTTACTAGTTTGAATATAAAACATGTTCAAGTTTTACAAAAAGATTAAAACCATGCCTTATATAATCAACAATTTCACTAATAAAAGAAAATTATATTGCTTTGTTCATTATCTGCCAAATGTAATGTTCTCCATTGATTTTCATGAAATCATCAAATAGAAAGCAAATCTGAGGATCAATTTTTTAAAAGGTATTACCTTTTGAAATGTTTTGAAACCTTCTCTGTCAACCTAGGAGGCTTTTAGAAAAAAAGTCACTTGTTTTTCTCCTGACAAGTGACTATTTTAAAGAATGGGGAAGAAAGATTCTACAGGAATAACATTCACCATTTTAAGCATTGTTATATATGGGAAATTTCTCTTAGTAATGAAAACAAAAATTTAAAAATATTTAAGAGGCATGTATTTTAAAAATATTCTACATCTATAAGATTTTGTAATTTAATTACTTTGGATTTTTAATATTTCTACATAAGACATTTGTCAACTTCTTTTTTTTCTGTTTCTCTAATGATGAACCAGAAGCGACTGAAGTGGCCAAGATTGTTTTCCTAGCCCCTGGAAGACTTAGGAATGCATCCACTTGCACTTTCCCACCCATGGGCAATCTTCAGAGTTTTGCAGCCATGAAGTTGATGTGTGGTTTCACAAGGGGAAACAGTGGCAAACCACGTTTGAACTCAGTCATGTTCTGAATCACTTCAGGCTACAAAGAAAAAAAGTTCCTTCTTAGTATATGTAATGCAAAAACCAGACTAAACAGCATATCAATACTTTTTTTTTCCTGCAGATATACTAGTTTCTACCCCATATATTTTGATCTGTTGATCTTTCTTCCAGGATCGGTGTGGCCAAAGGGCCAACGTAGGTCAATGCAGGCCTATGGCGAGTGTTCACAGTGGGACTCTGGGCCAGAAGGAGGACTTTTAGCTTTCCTCAGGGCACAGAAGGGCTGGCATGCCAAGGGCTCAGCACCAAAGCTTCAGCAGTGTGCAGAGGCTGGTGCACCCACCCAGCATGGGCCTGATTACACTGCCAGTTTCCTCATACTGGAAGTAAATGATAATCTTTCTAAATGACTAAAATACTTGGACACCACAGAATGGAGTAAGAGGTGTCACTCTAATATTCAGTGGAGGGAACAGATATGCTAGAGATGACTCACTGCAGAGGAACAAAAATGTTCAAGCAAAAGACAAAGGCAGACAAGGGCAGAGGCTGTTGCCCTTTCCCTGCTGCCCAAAAGGGAAAGATATGAACTACAACTACTGGAAGCTATCAAAAAGAATGCACACCTGGGTGACAGGCCTTCAGGGGTGAACCAAAGTAGAAGCTCAAACACCCAGTGACCTAAAACCCCTAGGTCTATGTGTCCTGATGAGCAAGCTCCTTCCAGGTAGGAAGTCCTCTAACAGTGCTATCAGGACATTTCTTACTTGTGGCAAGGCTGGTGCTTGTGACAAATTTACATCATTTTGACATGGGAACTCTCCAACAACAGGACCTAAAAAAAAAAAGAAAGGTTTAACGCTGGACATTTATTAATACTAGCACACAAGAGCAACTTTCAAAAATATCTGAATCTGATTCAGTTCATTAAGTAACTGTACTAGACCCGGTTCATACATTTCCTCAGATCCTTTCAGGACCCTGCTCCCTAAGACCTTGATTGCTTGTTCTGCCTCCCATCTGGAGTGTCCCTAACAATGGCTTACGATGTTATAAAACTCTGGCCACAGCAGCTTTTTCAGAGCCAGGTCTGACTTGACTGGACCTTGAGGCTCTGCTCACTTGGACAGACCCAATCACATGATGCAGAAGGCCAGGGGAGTTAATGGCCATTGGGCAAATTTTGGTCAGTAAAAGACAGGAAATGGGAAAGACCAGGCACATAAACGGCTTAACTTCCCCTGAAATGCAGTGGTTCTACATAGCCTCTTTGGAGACGTCCCACCAGCAGCCCACTGTTTTTTATTGTGAAGCTGTGGCCAGCTTGGCATTATGCTATCTGGCATTGGCTCTGTCCCTCACCATCTCATTTCCCTTTGCCCCTTACTTCTGTGTCGATAGAACAGACCCTGTGTCTTTAGTTCTCCTACTCCACCCCTTTACTTTCCCTTTACTTTCTATAAGACATGGCTAAAAAAGTCACTTAAATTTAAAAAATCAATATTCAATACTTACAAGAATCCATTTCCCTGGCAAGAACATGGACAGATACCTTATGTCTCCTTGGGGCATCTACTGCCAACATTTCCTAGGCAGAAAGGATAGCAAGGTCACCCTTTTTCCCCACCAAGGAACTTAAATAAGGTGCTCTCTTATGACTATGAAGAATAAGCTATCACACAGCCAGATACAGAAAAGATGCTTCCCTTTCTTTCCCCTCACTTATATTATTTCAATTACATTTTCTACTCTACAAAAATTCAGTAACATAGACAAGAATTATTCTTAACCCCATTTTAAAGATGAGAAAACTGAGCCCAAGAGATTGAATAACTTCCTCAAAATCCTGTGGCTAAGTATCTGAGTTTGGACTAAAATTCAATCTAGTATTCACTGGGATGTGATGTGCAGGGCTGCACCTAGTAATCTTGCATCTAAAGCGACAATGGCCTGAGCTTAGTCGGGGACACAATGCTTGCTCCTCTAAGATCTTCTCAGATTCTGCCATGGGGCCCTGTTTGGAAAGGGTGTTTTCTCATCTATGAAAGAGAAAGGAAAGTAACATTTATTGAGTCCTGCCTTGTGTAAGTCACTCTCCTACGTTAGTTCACTTAGTTCTCTATAAGTTAAGCATCATGATTCCTATTTTAGAAACAGAGACATTAAGACACAGGTATAATGACTCGCTTAGAGTCAGCAGCTAGGTCTGCTTGCTCTCTCCACTCCATCATTGTTGCCTTGAGGCATTCACAAATAGCTTGGCGGCTGTTTCCAGACCTTTTCCAGATCATCAGTAAAGACCAATCAACTCTACAGTTATTTAAGGAACAATTATAACCCTGATCCTGTGGAGCTGCAAAGGAAGCTCCACTGATATTGCACAGCATACCTGACCATTGCTGACAGAACAGACGAGACCCTTCTGGAGGGCTGCTCTGGCCCAGTCAATCCCTCAGGAGTTCAAACTGGGTTTGACTCCAGCAACACGTACTATTTCATCTGAGAACTTCTTGCGAACTAGAGTAAAAAGTTTGCTTCCAAAGATCTATTCTTAATCCCTTTTCACACAAACCTTCACTGTCTTTTGCCAACCAGTATCAGTAGACAGTGAAACACCCTCTTAAGTTTCAGACCATTTTCAACATCCTGATCAACTTTGAACAATCTCTGTTTTCATTTAAAAAAAAAAAAAATCTGTATTTTCTTACAAACCGTATTCTAAGGAGCACTAGAGTCCAGAAGCTATTTATAGGTAGTCTGTGTGAAATCATTTTAGGAAAGATTTTGTCAATCAAAATTAAAGCACTATTGCCCTGATGAAGATGGTGGAGTGAGACACTCCAGGGCTCCATCCCTTCACAGCAGCTTTGAACAACCCACAAGAACTGACAGAAACATCCTTCTTAAAGCTCCAGAAAATAGTTAAAGGACTGTACTAATAGACCAAGCACCAAATCAAGAAAAAGGCAGCCTCAAAATGGTTGGATCTCCTAGTGCCCTTGATGGACCCTCCTCCATCCCCTCACTGGCTTGGAGCAGAGCAATCTACATTCTCAGTGTGGGTCACTGGTTTTGATTCAGGAGGGAGCAGAATAGACCTTGTGTACATACTGAGAAAATGTATGTCTGGCCCAAATTTGTTTGGTGGCAGCCTGAAGGACTGAACCAGGACACTCTTCACAAGTTTGCTATCCTACAGAACACTGTGGGAGAATAGTCAAGTCGTGGGACAGTAGCCAGGACCCTGAGGAGATGCTATTTCCTAAGGAAGAGAACACATTCATATACTTGTAAATGGAGGAATTCTAAGGACCATGCATGTGTGCTCAAAATAAGATGCCTGCATAGAAAGGACCACAGTAGATCCTTCTCTTTTGCCTAGGGCTATTCTCCAAACAAATTATATAGCTAAGCTAAGCTCTGAAGATGAGCAGTCGCACAGGCCAATCTGCAAAGACCGGTAAAGTTAGTTTCTTTTATTCCTTTCTTTGTTTTTTGTTTTTGTTTTTTGTTCGCTCCTAGCATTCAAGGAAATCTGTCTTAAAACAAGCTAGATACAAGCTTAAGGAACAGAGGTTCCAGAGTATAAATTCCAGGTATAGCACATTAAAATATCAAAATGTCAAGATTTCAACAAAAGATTACAAAACACAAATAACCCAAAGCAAAACCAAAACCAAACCAAAACAACAAAAACAGGAACCTATGGCCTAGGAAAAGGAGAAGATTAAAGCCTAGAAACCTTCAATAAGGAGGACCAGACCTGGGACATACCAAACAAAGACTCAAAAAAAAATGGTCCTCACTATGCTCAAAGAGCTAAGGGAAAACATAGACAAAGAACTAAAGGACATTAAGAAAACAACAAAGAGATACAAAAAGAATATTGATAAAGAGATAGAAATGATGAAAAGGAACCAAACAGAGCTGAAGACCATAGTAACAAATTAAAAATTCCCTAAAGGGGTTCAACAGCAGAAGAAGTAGCTGGCAGAAGAAAGAACTAGAGAACCTGAAGATAAGACAACTGAAATAATTCAGTCTGAGGAGCAGAAAGAAAAATGAAGAAAAGTGAATAGGGTCCAAGGAACCTCTGAGACCCATCAAACATACCAATATAGGCATTATGGGAGTCCCAGAGGGAGAAGGAAGAGACAAAGGGGTAGAGAGAATATCAGAAGAAATAATGGCTGAAAACTTCCCAAATTAATAAAACACATGAATATACACATCAAAGATGCTCAATTAACTCCAAACAGGATAAACTCAAATACATCCACACCACCACATATTATAACTGAACTGTCAAATACCAAAGATAAAGATTGGATTTTGAAAGCTGAAGGACAGAAGCAACATGTCACATACAAGGAAGCAGCAGCCTTGCAGAGAATGGGAGAGTGGAGGAAAGCTGTAAGTAACTTGCCAATGGTGCAAGATCACCATCTACCCCCTAGGAATCTATTAGCACCTTCAGGTCAGGGACTTTATTTTTCCTCACTCTCACTCCCTCTCACCTTCCAGCAGCAGTGATGAAATAAATGGGCACTGAAAACTCTCACACAGGGAAGAAAGGTGATTAGGCCTTATCATACATCTAATTTCGCAAAATTAATTCACAAGTACTGACTCATGTACTGGCAGCTACAATATATCCCTGGAAAATAACACTGGAAAGTAGATGATATCTCTCCAAAGGAGTGTTAGCTTGGAGCAGGACTGAGTTCCTGACCAAAGATTTGGCACATAATAAATCATAGATACCAACCAGAAGAGGCTAGAACACTAAGGTACGGTTCTAAGGTACTATGGTAATTATAGATAATTACAGGTAATAATTTTGCTCCTTGTTCTGCAACGAAGCATGTAAGTATTGCACACAATTTAGAGGCCCCAATGTATCATAAAGAATATATGTAACACTTTAAATAAGTAAATCTTTATTGCATCATAAATTTTGAATTTCTGCACTTAGCAAGCTTGTTACACATTATATACCTAATTAACAAAAATTTTTGCTATTCTTCTTAGGATTTTATTGTAGGTAGATAGATTTAGATAGTTCAGGCCTTTTAAAGCTGTACAAGGAAAACTTTAATGGTGCTGTCTTTCTTGTCTCTTCATAAATGTTCTCAGTATGCACAGGCATTCCTAACTCATAAGAACTCTCAAAACAGTTCAAAGGTGAATAATCATTTATTATAAAAAGCAGCCAAAATAGGCAAAGAAAACATATAGTTATCAGAGCTTCAAAAGAATCAGATTCCTAAGTTCCATGTTTTCTTTGCTCTTCCTCCTCATCAAATAATCTTGGCAGTGTTGCTTGTGAGCTGCCATTGGAAATAGGAGAGGAGAAACAAAAGGGGAGTCTAAAGAGGTGGATTTGGAAGCTAGGAACGACTATCATGGTCCTTGCTCCAGAAGGAAAGGAAAAGAGTACTCTGATGACATTAATTGTCTACAGGTTTTCTAACAGTAATGTAATGTGTTTGGGTCAAAAATACTTAAATGCATAAAAACACCTTTGTAAAAACCAACCTGAATGGGTTCAAAGAAGCAATACAAAACAGCACACACAATATTTCCAAAACATTCAAAATCTAAATATGTGAATTAAACTTACCTTGTAGAATTTGATGATATCTTCCTTGGTAAGTGTTTTTAAATATGCAACTTCTGTATTATCTGGGGAAGTAAACAAATAATAATTTACTAATATTCTCATTATAGGTAGCCCAGAATAATCCACTAAATGACAGTAAACTTCACTCCAAGGTTCTTAAGTGTCCATACTTGCTCCTGCAAGCAGTAAGGGAGTAAATTTCAAATAAAGGTAAGAGAGAAGAGGCTGTCATCAACATGGCAACATAAGATATACCCTGGAAAAGTCTCCCCTCAGATTCAACTAATAAAATGACAAATTCTGCTTGCTTGGAACTCTGGAGGATGAGAGCACTCCACAAACACTGAATTGAAGAAAAAGAAAAATAATCTCCAAAATCAAGTAGAAGAATTCTATCCTGGACCTGCCAGTCTGGACCCTTCCCCCACACTTGGTCCCGAGCAGCTTGGGAGTTACTCAGAGGCAGGATGGCTCAGGTACCCTCTGCTGCAGATGCAACTAGAGAGCCAATCACAGCAGAGAGTTACACACTGATGCATATCCAGGAAAAGGGACCGAAATTCACAGAGACACAGGATGGAACATAAGCAGCTAAGGAATGCTGCAGACAGAAACTGAACCCCAGAGTGGGGAAAAAGAGAGACAGTGGCAGAACTGTTGTCAAGAGTAGCACACACTCAATCTAGTCTCTGTTCTCTGTGTTTTGCTAGACCTTCTAAATGCAAAAAAGACCTTTCTGGATTGAACAACCTTTCTAGATTGACCCCTTCTGGGTCCTCAGGGCAGGATACCCTAATGGGGAAGAAATTGGCTGCAGAAAAAATTCACAGAAAATAAAAGGGGAGGGGGAGACTGAACGGCTATAAGGAACAGGACAGGTCTCAGAACTGAAAAGTGTAACAAAAACAGGGCACTCAGTGAGGGACAGAATTTAAACAAATCACAGGAGCTGGGGAAAAAATACTGCACAAAAACAAACCGAACACATCAGGATTCCACATGTCCAGGTCAAGAATCAGACAAAGAAGAGCTGAGAAAACAGCTCCAAAGGCTAAGAATAAGATGGACCAACCAACAAAGAAGAGCCTTAACACAAACCCAATCAATAATAAAACCTAGGCAAGAGGGAGAAACTACTTTCAGAGTTAACACTTCAAAACAATCAGATGCCCAGGCATTACAAGCCATATTAAAAAATAGGAAGATATGGCTAAGTCAAGGGAAAAAATTAAAACTTCATAGGAGACAGAATTTGGAATAACTAATTAAAGAAGTTCAAATGAGTTTCCTAAATCAATTCAAAGAGATGAAGGAAAATAAGGATATAGAACTGAAGGATATTAAGAAGACACTTGAACATAAAGAAGATTTGAAAGTTCAGAAAGAAACATAACAGAATTATGGGGATAAAGGCATAATAATGGAGAGTGAAAATACTCTAGAGGGATACAATAGCTGATTTGAATAGGCAGAAGACTGACTCAGTGAACTAGAAGACAGGACAATTGAAATCATACAGTCAGAAGAACGGGTAGAGAAAATAATAGAAAAAACTGAGCATTGTCTCGAAGATTTGAGTGACAGTCTGAAGTGTACAAACATATGCATCATGGATGCCCCAGAAGAAAAGGAAAAGGGGCAGAAAAAATATTTGAGGAAATAATGGCTCAAAATTTCCCAACTGTTATGAAAGACAAAAACATACATGCCCAAGAAGCACAACATATTCAAACAGAATAAACCCTAACAGACCTATTCCATGACACACAGTAATCAGAATGTCAAATGCTAAAGATAAAGAAAGAATTCTGAAAGCAGCAAGAGAAAAGAGATTCTACACATACAAGGGATCCCCAGTAAGACTAAGTTCCAATTTCTCCTCAGAAATTATGGAGGCAAGAAGGTAGTGGTATGATATATTTTAGGTACTGAAACAGAAAAACTGTTAGCCAAACATTCTTTATCCAGCAAAAGTGTCCTCAAAAATGAGGGAGAGTTAAAAATATTCACAGATAAACAGAAACTGAGAGAATCAACAAAAGACCTGCCCTACAGGAAATAGTAAGAGTTCTGCAGGTTGAAAGGAAAAGACAGGAGAGAGTGGCTTGGAGTGTGTGAAGAAGTGAAGATATTTAGAAAAGGTAACTAAAAGGGTAAATGCAAAACCTAATACTACTGAATCCTCAATAGTCAACCCTATTCTTTAATTACTGTAATAGAATACAATTGAATGAGGAAAAGGCATATTTCTTGATAATGGACACACAAAATGCGAAGAGGTAATGCGTGATGAAAACAACATAAAGAAAGGAAACAGAGGGATATGGGAGTAGAGGACATGTATGCTATTAAAGCTAAACTGGTATCTTTCCAAATTGGTAGATTATAGACATAGGTTGTGTAACACAAGCCCCAGAGTAACCACGAAGAAAGCATTTTAAAAATATACAGAGCCTTTTAGGCATGACGGCAGCATAGAGAGGAATGGAATTTAGTCAGTCCCCTGGAACAACTAATGAACAATAAGGAACAACTAGTAAATAATTTGGAATAACTGCTGAGGGACAACTGTGATGGTCCACACATGGTACACTAACCTGGATTGGGAGGAATGCCTGAGAATGCAGCACAAAATCTGTAAGTAGAAGCTGCGGAACTATGCTGAGAGCCCCCTCCCCCCATGGCAGGCCAAACGGCAAAACCTCCCTGTGGTAGAAACTAGCAGCACTCTCCAAGTGAGCAAATATAGCTCAGCTAAGCTCCAAATGGGGTTCTAATTAAAAAATGTGGACTGCTGAATATAAGCTACAAACCCCCAACAAACAGAGAGAGGCTTTTAGTGATGACTGATCTTAAAGAACCATCTGTCCTGGGAGAAGGGAGACCAGAAGACCAGGTGTTACATCTGGCCGACGAGTGAAACTGGGGGGCCATGTACTGGCTCCAAAAGGGGTTTTCTGTCCCTTTTTCTCTCTCTCAACCTGAGGGGCTCAGAAGAGAAAGCCGCAGCCATTTTCAGTTCGCAGTGCTCTGACCCAGACAGGGGTGGAAATAACAGAGTCAGAGAGACAAAGAACCTATTTAAATGCTGATGATCACTCCCTAGGGGGTATATCTTCCCTAAAAGTAAGGAGGTGGGGCCCAGCTTTCCCTTCAGAATCAAATCCCAGAGCCTGGAGGAAAACAGCCAAAATAGAAGCTAAGAAGGCCACACCCCCGTACACAAGTCGGGAACGACAAGTTGATAGATGCCACCTGCTGGGCAGGTTACGAAAAGTACAGCGACTGGAAACTTCACAGGAAAATCTGTCATTCTTCTAAGATACACCCTGAATATAAACCCATTCTGAGACCTGAACTCGTTCTGGTCTGGGAAAATCTAACTGGGGTAACCAAGGAAACCAGATGCCTAGACAACAGAAAACTACAATCTATACTAGGAAAAATGAAGATATGGCCCAGTCAAAGAAACAAACTTACACCTAAATCAAGATACAACTGAGATGTTGTTTCACTTTAATGAAACAATCTATTAGATTTTCAAAGGTATATGCTAAATGAAATAAAAAACCAAATCAATGGGTTCAGAGAAGATATAACAAAAGAGATGAAGGCTATAAAGAAAAAACTGGGTGAACATAAGGTAGAAATCCAAAGTTTGAAAAAACAACTGGCAAAGTCTGTGGAAATGAAAGGCACAACACAAGAGATGAAAAACACAATGGAGATATACAACAGTGATCTCAAGAGACAGAAGAAAACACTCAGGAACTGGAGAACAAGACACTTGAACTCCTATACACAAAAGAACAGACAGGGAAAAGAATGGAAAAATATGAGCAATGTCTCAGGGAATTAAATGACAACATGAAGCACATGAATGTATGTGTCATGGGTGTCCCAGAAGAAGAGAAGAGAAAAGGGGCAGAGGCAATAATAGAGGAAATAATTAATGAAAATTCCCTCTCTTATGAAAGACATAAAATTACATATCCAAGAAGTGCAGCATACCTCAAATAGATCTGAATAGACCTATGCCAAGACACTTAATAATTAGATTATCAAATGTCAAAGACAAAGAATCCTGAAAGCAGCAAGAGAAAAGCGATCTATCACATATGAAGGAAGCTTGATAAGACTATGTGCAGATCTCTCAGTAGAAACCATGGAGGCAAGAAGGAAGTGGTGTGGTATATTTAAGATACTGAAAGAGAAAAACCACCAAACAAGAATCCTATATCTGACAAAACTGTCCTTCAAATATGAGGGAGAGTTTAAAATATTCTCTGACAGACAATGACAGAGTTTGTGAACAAGATACCTGCTCTACAGGAAATAATAAAGAGAGCACTGCAGACAGAAAGGAAAAGACAGGAGTGAGAGATTTGGAACACAATCTTGGGTGATGGTAGCACAGCAACGTAAGTACACTGAACAAAGATGACTATGGATATAGTTCAAAGAGGAAAGTTAGGAGCAGGTGGGACACCAGAAGCAAAGAGGAAAGACAAAGACTGGGACTGTATAACTCAGTGAAACCTAGAGTGCTCAACAATTGTGATAAAATGTACAAATATGTATTTTCATGAGGGAGAACAAATGAATGTCAACCTTACAAGGTGTTAAAAATAGGGAGGTATTGGGGGAAAAATACAATCAATGCAAACTAGAGACTATAATTAACAGAAATATTGTTTTATGCTTCCTTTAATATAACAGGCAATGTACTAAAGCTAAATGCATATAAGAGGGCGGCATAAGGGAGGCGTATGGGACCCTTGGCATTCGTAATGTTGTCTGACTCTTTATTCTACTTTAGTTTAATGCTATCTTTCCTTTTGTTGCTTCCTAGCTGTCATGTTTTTTGTTTTGTTTTCTTTTTCTCTTTCTTTCTTTCTTCTTTTTCTTTTGTCTCTCTACCTTCTTTGATTCTTCCTCCTGCTTTGTGGAAGAAATGGAGATATCCTTATATAGATAGTGGTAATGGTGGTGAATACAAAAATATCTAACTATACAGGGAACCATCGATTGTTTACTTAGGACAGAAAGTATGGGGGGGTGAACAAAACTATCTTAAAAAAAAAACGGGTTGATGAAGAAATCTTGAGGGCACTACATTGAATGAAATAAGTCAGACACATAAGGACAAATATTACATGGTCTCACCGATATGAACTAATTATCATATGTAAACACAGACATGAAATATAAGTTAACAGGATATAGAATGAGGCTAAAGAATGGGGAGTGGCTGCTTATTATGAACTTAAGTGTTTGGCAGTGGACAGAGGTGATGGTAGCATGCTATTGTGAGAATAACTAACAGTTCTGAATGGTGTGTGAATGTGGTGGAAAGGGGAAGCTTAAAGTCATATATGTCACCAGAAGGAAAGTTGGAGGTTAAAAGATGGGAATGTATAAAACAGTGAATCTTGTGGTGGGCAATATCCGTGATTAACTATACAAATGTTAGAAATCTCTTTCATGAACTAGAACAAATGTATTACACTATAACCAGAAGCTAATAATAGAGGGGTATTTAGGGAAAAAATATACCTATTGCAAACTATGTACTACAGTTAACAGTAGTTTAACATTCTTTCATCAACAGTAACAAATGTACTATACCAATACTATGAGGCAATAATGGAGGTGGGATGGTTGGGGTAGGGGAGGAATTGTTTTCTTTTTTGTCTTTATTTCTTTTCTGGAGTAATGAAAATGATCTAAAAATTGGAAAAAAGATTGTGATGGATGCACAGCTGTATGATGATAACATGGGCAACTGATTGTGCACTTTGAATCTTTGGATAATTGTATGGTATGTGAACAATCTCAATAAAATAAAATTTACAATATATATACAGAAACAGAAATGGGAATGGGATCAGTCAGATACATCAAAAAAGAACTATACATAAAAGGAGGGTGCAATAAAGGAAAAGAGAGCCAAAAAAGAAATGACTTACAACAACCAAAGGACAAAATGACTGAATACTGTCTTTATAGTAATATAGTAATAACATTGACTGTTAATGGATTCAAAATTCCCCAATCAAAAGACACAGATGGCAGAATGGATAAAAAAGCATGATCCAACTATATGTTGTTTACAAGAGACTCACCTTAGACCCAAAGATACAAATAGGTTGAAAGTGAAAGGACAGAAAAAGAGATTCCATGAAAATAGTAACCAAAAAAAAGAACTGGGGTAGCTATACTAACATCAGACAAAACAGACTAAGTCAAAAGCTGTTACAAGAAACAAAGAAGGATATGAAATATTAATAAAAGGATCAATCCATCAAGAAGAAATAACAGTTGTAAATATTTATGTACCTAACCACAGTGCTCCAAAATGCATGAGCAAACACTGAAAAAACTGAAGGGAGAAAGAGACACCTCTACAATAATACTTGGAGACTTTATACACAAGTCTCATCAATAGATAAAACATCTAAACAGAAAATCAATAAGAAAAGAGAAAATTTGAATAATATAAGTGAACTAGACCTAACAGACATATATAGAACACCGAACCAGAAAACAAGAGGATATACATTCTTCTCAAGTACACATGGATTGTTCTCCAGGATAGACCACATGTTGGGTCATAAAACAAGTCTCAATAATTTTTTTTAACTAAAAACTTTTTACCTTAATTTGAAATAATTATAGGTTCATAGGAAATTGAAGAGATAATACAAAGAGGTCCTGTGTAGCCTGCACCCAGTTTCCCACAATGTTTACCTCATATAATTACACTATATTATCAAAACCAGAATTTGACATTGGTATAATGTGTATGTATAGTTCTATGTCATTTTATCACATATGGAGGTTTGTATAACCACCACTGCCATCAAATCTACTGGTGTTGACACATTATCTTAGCTCTCTTTGCATCCCATTACCTTCTACCATTTATAATATAATAGTCTTAAATATTCTACATGCACCATTTTAGACCATGTTAAAATTGTTGCTTCAATCACAAACATAACTTAAAACACCCAAGAGAAGGAAAGTCTATTGAATTTACCTATATTTTTGCTCTTTCCTTGTTCTTTCTTCCTTCCTACTGATCCAAGACTACTTCTTTAATTATGTCCTTTCTGTTTGGTGAACTTCCTTTGACCACTGTTTTTCTTTTTCATGAATGTCTTTATTTTATTACTCATCTGTCCATACACTGGATAAAAGGGGTGTTGGTCTCAAGGTTTTTATAATCACATGGTCACACAAGAAAAGCTATACAGTTATACAATCATTATCAAAGATCAAGGCTACTTGGACTACAGTTCAACATTTTCAGATATTTCCTCTGGCTGCTCTAATACACTAGATACAAAAAAGAAATATCCATATAATGAGTCAGTAGACACAATCATTTGTTAAATTCTATCAAAGATTCTCTGTTACAACTCCTCCCTCTTATTTGATCATTCTCTCAATCTTCAGGGATATGTGGGCAATGACAATTCTAACTTCTTCATGCTGAAAAGGGGTGTCAACATTATGGGGTAGAGGACAATAAATTTTAAAAGACTGAAATTATACCGCTTCTTTGACCATAATGGAATGAAGCTGGAAATCAATAGGCACAGAACTGGAAAATCCACAAATACATGGAAGGTAAGTAACACATTCTTAAACTATTATTAGTGGGTCAAAGAAGAAATTGCAGGAGAAATCATGATGTGTCTTGAGATGAATGAAAATGAGAACACAACATATCAAAATTTAAGGGATGCAGCAGAGGCAGTGCTGAGAGGGAAATTTATAACTCTAAATGATTACATTAAAAAGAGCAAGCTCAATTCAAAGACCTAACTGCACACCTGAAAGTACTAGAAAAAGAACAGCAAACTAAACCTAAGGCAAGCAGAAGAAAAAGAAATAAAAAAGACTAGAGCAAAAATAAAGGAAATAGAAAATTAAAAAAAAACTGAGAGCATTAATAAAATAAAAAGTTGGTTCTTTGAAAAGATGAATAAAATTGACAAACCCTTTGCTAGACTGATATGAAGAAAAAAGAGAAGATGTCAATAAATAAAATCAGAAATGAAAGGGGGGACAGTAGTACTGACCCACAAAAATAAAAAGAATCATAAGAGGATACCATGACCAACTGTATGCCAACTATACAGACAACCTAAATAAAATGGACAAATTCCAAAAACCACAACAACTTAAACTGACTTAAGAAGACAGAAGATCTCAACAGAGCAATTACAAATAAAGAGATTGAATCAGTCATCAAAAACTTACCAATAAAGAAAAGCCCAGGACCAGACGGCTTCACAAATGAATTCTACCAAACACTCCAAGAAGAATTAATACAAGTTCTGCTCAAATACTTCCAAAAATTTGAAGAGAAGGGAACCCTACCTAACTCATTCTATGAAGCTAACATCACCCTAATACCAAGGCCAGATAAAGATACTAGAAGAAAAAAAATTATAGAGCAATTTCTCTTATGAATATGGATGCAAAAACCCCAGCAAATAGAATCCAACAGCACTTAAAAGAATTATACACCATGATCCAGTGAGATTTATTTCTGGGAGGCAAGGTTAGTTCAACATAAAAAAGTCAATTATTGTAATACACTAAATTAACAAAACGGAGAAAAAAAACACACACACACACACACATGATCATCTTAATTGATGCAAAGGCATATTACAAAATCCAGCATGCTTTCTTGATAAAAACACTTAGAAAAACAGGAATAGAAGGAAATCTCCACATGATAAAGAACATATATAAAAGAACCACAGCTAACATCATACTCAGTGGTGAAAGACTAAAAGCTTTCCCTTTAAGATCTAGAACAAGAGAAGGATGCCTAGTGTCACCACTGTTATTCAACATTGTACTGGAAGTTTTAGCCAGAGCAGTTAGACAAGAAAAAGAAAAAAAAGGAATTCAAAACGGAAAGGAAGAAGTAAAACTTTCACTATTTACAGATGATCACATCCTATATATAGAAAGTCCCAAAAAATCTACAACAAAGCTACTAGAGCTAATAAACAAATACAGCAAAGTGGCAGGGTACAAGATAAGCATGCAAAAATCAGTAGTTTTTATACACTGGTAATGAGCAATCTGAGGAGGAAATCAAGAAAAAAAAATCCCATTTACAATATCAACTAAAAGAATCAAGTATCTAGGAATAAATTTAACCTAGGACATAAAGGACTTACATGCAGAAAACTACAAAAATTTGCTAAAAGAAATCAAGAACTAAATAATTGGAAGGATATTCCAAGCTCATGGATTGGAAGACTAAATATTGTTTAGGTGTCAACTCTATGCAAACTGACTTACAGATTCAATGAAATCCCCATCAAAATTCCAAAAGCCTACTTTGCAAAATGGGAAAGCCAATTATCAATTTTATGTGGATGTGTAAGGGGCCCTGAATAGTCAAAACCATCTTGAAAAAGAAAAACAAAGTTGGAGGACTCACACTTGCTGATGTGAAAGCTCATTAAAAAGCTACAGTGGTCAAAACAGCATGGTCCTGGCTCAAAGACAGCTATACATAGACCAGTGGAACTGAACTGAGAGTTCAGAAATAAACCTTCACATCTATGACCAATTGATTTTTGATAAGGCTGCCAGGTCCATTCAACTGGGAAAGAACGGTGCTGGGAGAACTGGATAGCATATGCAAAGAAATGAAGGAGGACCCCTATCTCACAACATAAAGAAAAATTAACTCAAAATGAATCAAAGACCTAAATATGAGAACTAGTTCTATAAATCTCCTAGATGAAAATATAGGGAATCATCTTCAGGATCTTGTGTTAGACAATGGTTTCTTAGACTTTATACCCAAAGCACAAGCAAGGAAAGAAGAAATAGATAAATGGAACCTCATCAAAATTAAAAACTTCAGTGAATCAAAGGACTTTATCACAAAAGTGAAAAGACAACTTACTCAATGGGAGAAAACTTTGGAAATTACATATTTGATAAGGATTTACTATCCAGAATATATAAAGAAATCCTAAAACTCAACAATAAAATGACAAACAAGCCAGTTAAAAAATAGGTAAGATGTGAATAGACATTTCTCCAAAAGAATATACAAATGGCTAAAAAACACATGAAAAGATGCTTAACATCATTAGCTATTATGGAAATGCAAATCAAAACCACAATGAGATACCATTTCACATTCACTAGAATGGCTATTATTAAAGAAACAGAAATTTACAAAGGTTAGAGAGGATGTGGAGAAACAGGAAAACTCATTCACTGCTGGAGGCAATGTTAAAACAGTGCAACCACTGTGGAAGACAGTTTGGCAGTTCCTCAGAAAGCTACGTATAGAATTACCGTATGACCTGGAATCCCACTACTAGGTATATACCCAAAAGAATGGAGAGCAGATACTCAAAACAGATTTTTGCACGGTGATGTTCATAGCAACATTATTCACAACTGCCAAAAGATGGAAGCAACCCAAGTGTCCATCAACTGATGAATGGATAAATAAAATATGGTATATACATACAATAGAATATTATTCAGCAGTAAGAAGGAATGCAAGGTATTAACAATAGGGCGGTATGTGGGAAAAGAACACCACACCCTTATGTAAACTATGGACTATAGTTACTACTAAAATTATAATATTCTTTCATCAGCTGTCACAGAGGTACCACACTAATGCAAAGTGTTAGTAATACTTCTATTACATGACTTTTCTGTAATTCTATAACTTCTCTAATTAAATAAAGAAAAAAAAAGTAATAAGAGATCATGCAATGGTTAAGAGCTCTGGCTCTGGAGCCAGATCAGCCTGGGTTCATATCCTGGTTCTCAGCTTAGGAGCTGTTGTTTCTTGGGTTAGTCACTTCAACTTTTCTGAGCCTCAGTTTTCTCATCTGTAAATTGGGGATAATAACTAGTTAACGGGGCTATAGTAAGAACTACAGAACATGACATATGAACATAACATGATGCTAGGCACAAGTAAATGCTCAGTAAATAGCAGGTACTATTATCATTAAAAGTGAAACCAAGTGCAAGCTGAGGTATCTGAGGTCCCAAAAGGGTGACCTGGCCAAGATCTTCAGCTTGTTGTTAGAAGGAGAACACAACCTAAGTTCTCTGGCTTGTGGTGTAGCTTAATGTACTCCATTGTTAATCTCTGCTCTAGAAGAAAAGGTGAAAGGAAGCTAATAAGGCAGGAGACTTCTTCACGGAGCACTGATCTTCCAAATCTAAAAGCAGTGTAAATCTTTGGAGATGCCTAAAGGCAACTGTTTGAACTCTTGTGCCTCCAGAGCAGAACTTGACACAGGTGAGTTCAATCTGCAAATTTTGTATTTCTTCAGTGTTGGGGAAAAGAGATACCTACATATCTGTGCTCAGAGCCTCAAGGACACACTGAACCAAAAAAAGTGAAATTAGATTTATTATTAGCACATTACTGTGAGAAACAGGAGAATTCAGCTCTAGTTTTGGAGAAGAGGAAAAGACAAAGAAAGTTTCTAATGGGAAATTGCTGTTACGTTAAATAAAGATTCTTTAGAAGCACTACCCAAATCTCAAATCCAGTTCGGCAATTACTTACAAAATGGGTAGCGATTTATAGACTGCCCTCAAATGTCATGCACATATTCCATAAATGTTGGAGCCCTAATAGACCTTACCTCTGTCAAAGTTGTATTGCTGAGAGATGATTTCTCCCCAATATTTAGCACACTCTGCAGAAAGTTTCTTTGGTTTGTCTAGGCGACGAATTGCTAATGCTTGGATGTGTTTTTGGAAAGCCTCTTCTGTCATGTCCTCTATGGACTTTTCCATAGTAATTAAGAAAGCCTCTACTCTGCTTTCTAGGTAGTGAGGTGGCTTTTCTGACTGAATGATGAATCGCAAGCCCTGTATGCCATTGGCTCGACGTGGCCCGCTGAAGACGATATAGCCTGAAATATAAACACCAGTCAGTCAGGATCTTGGCATTTTAGACACAGGTCATTTTAATCTTTCAAAAATTATCATGTTAGAGCAAATAAAATCTACTTTAGGGTTTTAGGTTATTCACCTTTAAAGAAATACTAGCAATTAAGATATTCTCAGTTACTTAAGACAGAGCAGAAAAGCTCTCTGAAGAATAAAGATGTTGGAGATAACTTTTTCTTAAAAAAAGAATCACCTATTTCTTATTCACCTCCTCACTGGTTAATTCCCTTCAACTCATTCTAAAATAATTCCCATCCCTATGAAATGCTGGGCTCATTTTCATCCCGTAACCATTGTGCTAAGCTCTATTTCTTTTCACATCAAAGTTCCTTATATGAACTTGGCTTTACTATTGCATTTCTTGTTAGATAATCAGTGAGCCAACTCTGTTCAGCCTATTCCTCTGCAGACACCATTGTCATCTTGTGAGCCCATGTACCACCTCCATTCAATACCTTTTCTTATCCAAGATCTTGGCTTGCCTCTTCAGCTGCTGTCCCATAACCCACCATTCTCTAACAGCTGGGGTGCCTCTTGGTCCCACTTTTCTCCCTCTACACAAGTACTCCAAGTGGTTCTGTTCATTCTCACAACTTCACCAGTACATGTAAAAATGCCTCCAGTCAAGCCTTTAACCTGATTTACCTCTGCAGACTCATCTTATAGCCAACTCTGGTTATAAACCCTTGGAATGGAGGAGTCACAGCTAAGTTGAACACAGCAAACATGGAGTTATGTTTTCTTTCCAAATCCCTTACCTATTTCTACAATTTTAACTGAGCAACACCATTGTCTCTCTTTCCTGGCTGCCAAACTGCCTTTTTGTTTTCTAAAACATTCTTTATCTGAGCTTTACTTAGACTGGGCATGTGTCAAAAGATGCCCTAGCCACCTTTAATCCAGATTCCCCATCTCCAGCCCTGCCCTTTTCTAGTTAAATCACAGAAGAACAGCACCCTGGCTACCAACATCCCCACTCCCCCAAGTCTAGGAGTGTCTTCTAACACTGATGCCTGCACAACGTCCCTGTACCTCAGAATACATTATTTTCCTGTTTCTTCCTACTGCTATTCCCTTTGCCTGGCATACATATCCTCACCTTCACTGTGGTAAACTACTCGTTCTTCAAAACTTGGCTAGGGCCTGAAGTTTTCTAGGATGCTCCAGCCTGAGTAAGTCATTGTTTTCAACAAAGTCTTTATACTTTATCACTCTTATAGTAGCACTGATCATACTACACTACAATTTTTTTATTCCTTTACATGTCTGCCTTCCTGATTAGACTGTGAGCTCCTTGAGGGAAGGATCATCAATAATTATTTGTTTTTTTTTTTAATTAAATTCAGTTTTATTGAGACATATTCACATACCATACAATCATCCATGGTGTACAATCAACTGTTCATGGTACCATTATATAATAATCTGTTTCTGATGTCCAGCATCCAGTAAGGTGATTATTTTAAAATTGACAGGCACTTAGAGAGTCTCCCAAACCTTTCAATGGTTTTCCCAATCACTGGCATTTAGTCTGCATCCCACTTTGCCTATAATAGTCTGCCCTTAGCATCATCTCCCCTCTCCCCAAGATGTCCTCTTTACAGATATGTATGTGACATAAATACAGTATCATCTCATTAAGAATTGCTTTAATGTCCGTAAGATAATGATTACTTATCTTTCAGAAGGAGATGCCATTAACAAGGTTTTCACAATTCTCTCTGAATAGAGTATGCCTGAAGCACAGTTCTAGGTGATTCTACATGTGGAAAATGTTTTCTGAGGAAAATGGTTGTTCTTTGAATTCTATGGTATCTCGCCATTCTCCCCTGCTTCCCTCTCACCTAGCTGCTCCTTGGTGCGCAGTGTGTTGAAGCAAGGCTCTGAGATGATCTGACAGAAGAGCTCCAGAAACATGTTCTCTGAGGTGCTCTGCATGTCTGTTTGGTAGTATATTTCGATGCCACAGTTATTGTGAACTTCGTTTCTCTGCTGATAAACAAACCATCCTCCTAGGAAGTTCCAAAAGAGAGCAACAGGTTCAAAAATTTATTGAGGGCTTAATGAAGTCCATGTTTTGTTTGGCTTTTTAAAGTTCTTCAATTTGGTTGCTGTTTTTGACAATTCCAAACTGCAATTAATTTGTTAAGAGTGTGAAACTCATTTAACTTATTAAGGGAATCCTAATACAGTTATATATACTTGGTAGGCCCTCAATTAAGAGCCATGGAATTTAAAGGGGAAAGAACTTATAAAAGATCCATTTTATGACCAAGCATTAATGCTAATGAGATCCATCATTAATAAAATATACAATATAGTATATGTGCTAGATTAGTAATAGCTAATACATATAAGAACTTCAACAGAAATACCAACTTTGTTTTTTTTATTCAGTTTTACTGAAATATATTCATATACCATATAATTATCCGTGGTGTACAATCAACTGTTCACAGTACCCCAACTTTGTTTTAGTAACTGTACACAAAAAATTTTAAATGACTAGTTATGCTTTTAGCATCTTGCATTTCTATTTAGCATTTTACCTCCAATATTGTTTATCCATACCAACACTTAAGGTCATTTTACAAATAGAGCAGTATGTATAAAATACTTAGAGATAATTTAGCCCAACAATCTCATTTTAGAGATGAGGAAGCTAAGACCCTGAGAAGTGGGGTGACTTGTCCAAGACACAAAGTTGGATGGTGGAGAGCTAAGACTAAAATTCAGATCTACTGATCAAATAATTCATCCAAGTTATGAAGAAGATATTCACACTTTATGAGCTAATACCTTTATTTCATGAACAATAAATGTGACTAAGCAAATATATGCAGAGCGTACTATTACTATTGTATAAGATTCACAAAATTTCTCTGACATTAGTAATGATATGCTTGCTTACTCTTACATATGGTAATTTAGACTTCAACAGTAAACGGAGGCAGGGGAACCTTGAATTATATTTCACCTATTTCATTTTACTGACTAGGTCCAAGTTTGACCAACAGTCAAACTTTCTAAACATACACTGGCAGTGAAATAGGCACCCACCCCCACTTCCAGCTTTTGCATGTATACTCCAAAATGTCTCCTCCTTCACTATGCCTGAAATTTTTAAAACATTCGCAACTTATCAGTTGGCCAAATCAGAATGATTTCCTAATACCTAGCATTTTGAGGATGGGAAATGAACTGAGAAATAAAAGGATCAAGAGGCTATTTTTGAGCATGGAACAAGTTGAGGCAAGGGAGTTCGGACCATAGAAGATGAGAGAGAAAGCAAGAAGTGGAGTGAAAAGGAGTATGAAAGATAGCTCTCACTCTGAAATTTTGTTTCTAGACCGGCCTTCACTTTGCCTGCAGACCAAGTGTAATGGCATTTGAATGGCAGATCTGATTCTTCTTCTCTGTCTTGCTTGTAGTGACTGAGGAACAAACTAGCAGAAGTCTGAAAGAAACCATTACCAGGTCTGAGATAACTGGCCATGCAGAGCAGCAGAGCTGTGCTCACAGGCATCTTCAAACATTCAGCAAAAATATCCTGAACTAATACTATGTTCAAGTATGTTCGAGTAGCTGTTCAAATGAACCAGACACAGACCCTAGTTTTAAGGAATGTACAGTCTAACAGGAGAGATGGAGATAAACTTCAATCCCAGTGCAAGAATAGATGTGGTGAATAGCTTAAATAGGGAGAGGTTCAGAAGAACTGTGCTGGGAGTTCAGAAGAGGGAACGATTATTTCTAGCTGGGAATTTTAGAGAAAGTTTAGTGGAATATTTGGATTTTTAAGATGGCCCTGGAGGGATAAGTAGGGTGTAGACATAGGTCCATCCCCTCAGTGGGATGAGGGAAGCAAAGCACCATTTCAGGAGGATGAAATAGCTGGGATTAAAAAAAAAAAGAACAGATGAGGCATGCATGAGGAACAGCCAACAATTGAATTTGGCTAAAAACAAAACAAAACAAAAAACCAGTGCTCTGATTCCTATTCTAATATATCCTCCACTATACAGTTTTGAACAATATTGACAATAATTCTTAATGAGTTTTTTTAAAAACCAGTTTTATTAAGATATATTCAGGCACCATACAACCCATCTAATGTCTACAATCCACAGCTCGCAGTATATTCAGAATTGTGTATTCACCATTAATGAATTTTTATATCAGAAGAAACAATTGTTAATGTGAAAGTAACCCTGCATTGCAAATGCCAATCCATGATTATAAATTCTTTGTGGCAATTACTTAACAAAAAATATGTATGTAATGAATAAGTGTTGTTATCTGCACCTAAAACTACTCCTAAAAACTTATTTCCTGAACTATTTCTGCCAAAGACACCTACGGACTTCCAATTAAATATTATGATTCTAGTTTCCATTTTTTATAAATAAATTTTATTTCATATTGCACAGTTAGTATTTCTTCAGCTTTGTGATATTTTAACTTTCTATTTCCTTGTGCTGGTTTGAATGTATTATGTCCTCCCAAAACACCATGTTCTTTAATGCACTTGTGGGGTCACAAGTATTAGTGCTGATTAGGTTGGAATCACTGGATTAAGCTGTTTCCACGGAGATGCTACCCATCCAACTGTAAGCAATAACTGTGATTGGATTATTTCCATGGAGGTGTTACCCCGCCCATTCAGCATGGGTCTTAAATCACTGGAGCCATGTAAGTTCTCAGACAGAAGGAGTGCCGGTTTACAGCTTAGAGAGACATTTTGGAGATGGCTGCTGAAAGCAGACTTTTGCTGACACTTGGGAATACTAGCCAGGAGTTTGCTCCGGAGAAGCTAAGAGAGGACAAAATGCACCAAGAACAACAGTCTGAAGAATGCACAGGAGCTGAAGGAGGAGCTAGAACAGAACCCGGATCAGAAGACACCAGCCACGTGCCTTCAAGCTAACAGAGGTTTTCTGGATGCCATTGGCCTTCCTTCAGTGAAGGTATACTCACGTTGAAGCCTTAGTTTGGACATTTTCATGGCCTTCAAACCATGAAATCTGTAACCAAATAAATCCCCTTTATAAAAGCCAATCCATTTCTGGTATTTTGCATAATGGCAACATCAGCAAACCGAAACACTCCTCTACAACCAAGTACCAAGCAATTCCAGTATCATTCTTTTTACAGTTACTACTTACTTCCAATTTCACTTCTCTGGCCCTACCAATAGAGAATTTTCTGGCAGAATTACATATGTCCAACCCTACTTCTATAAATAATAGAGGCTCCCAATGGACCACAACCATAAAACTATACATTGATATCCAAGTGAATTCAGCCCATCCATAGTCATCTTCAATATTATATCCAAGTAGTTCACTTCCAAAGTTACAACATTTCAACTTACTGTCAGGGAGCTGAACTTCTCTATACCGAACCAATTGACTTGGAAGAAGAGGTTTGGTATGAGCGTGTTCAATAAGGGTGTCTTCAACCATCTGCATAATTCCTAATGCAGCCTAGAAGTAAAGATATATCTGTCACAGCACATTATAAAAACATAAATGTATCTTGTCTATGAAAAGAAAAACTACCAATTGGTAGTTCATGTAAAATAAAAGCAATATGCTTGTGAAATAAACTAATCTATCATAAAAGTGGATTTTAAAATTATAGTTAAATACATGTGATCCCATTCAGATGAGTAAAACTAGAATTCATCAGTATAGTCAATTTGCAATATAGTCAACATAGTAGTGCCAAAGAGATGCAGAGATCCAGACAATCTTCAGCACTGATCCTGATGCTAGGAAAAAGGCACAGCCAAAACTAAAGAGGTATTGGTGATGAAAAGTTGGTCCCATGTGAATGACCCTGACAGCAGATACCTGGGGTCACAGCATGGCAAAGGAGGTAATAAAAGGCTTTGTTTGGAGTAAAACTACTTTGGTAAGACTCTTGCCTTTGCCACTAATATTAACATCTGAACTTGGGCATACTGTATTGGAAGCAGTACAGCACAGCGGTTGGGAGTCTGGGCTCTTGAAATAGACTGCCACAGGAATTCTGAAATGCTTTCCATGTGCCAAACACTTTGCAGGTACTATTTAATTTAATCATTATAACCCATGGTATAATGCTACTATAACTCTAATTTTACGGTAAGGAAACTGAGCAAAGAGGGATTAAGGCATTTTCAAAAGACTACATTTCTAGCATGCGGCAGAGTCAGGAGTTGAATCCAGGCTGCCTGATTCTACATCACGTGCTCTCATCTGCTATACAGTCTTGCTGCCCTATACAGAACAGGGGTAATTATTCCCATTTCCTCCTATGCTTATAAAAGGCAGGAAACAGCAGAGGCAGCTGCCATAAAAGGAGGTCCACAGTTAACCATCATCATTCTATTCCCCGTGTCCTCTCTTGCCTTCTTCCACAGAGCAGAGAAGGTTGAGTGAACTCCAATGTGCTTGTAGTCATATTGTGCTTGTATTAAGACAGACCAGGGTAAAAAAATCTCTTGCAATGAAATATACACAGTGGCTTAAACCCCGCATAAAATAAGCACACAACCCACCTGCTTTGTTATGTTTCCATGGAGAAGGGCTTCGATGTGTAGCCGTGACAGGAGCTGAGGTATAAAGGCTTTAAGGCGAGGGAGGGTGACATCTATAAAGGTGTAAAAAAATAGTGAACTCTACCTATGAGGTTTTTTTCAAAAACAAAAACAAGCTTCATATCTGAGATAATTTTAGACTTATATAAGATACAAAAACAGTTCAGAGAGTTCCTGTACACCTTTCACCCAGTTTTTCCTAATGTTAACTTCTTTCAAAACCACAGTACAATAATCAAAACTAAGAAATTAACATTGGTACAATACTATTAACTAAACTAAAGACTTAATAAAGGACTGATGTCCTTTTTCTGTTCCAAGATCTAATCCAAGATCCTACACTGTATTTAGTCACCATGTGTCTGCCATCTCCTCCAATCTGTGACAGCTCCACAGTCTTTCCTTGTCCTTCGTGACTTTAGGATTTTTGAAGAATACTGTTCGGTTATTTTATAGAATGTCCCATACTTGGTTTTGTCCAGTGTCTTCACTAGATTAATTCACTAAGATTAAACTGAGCTTACACGTTACTACAAAGAACATCACACCTTTCTCAGTGCACCCTATCAAGAGGTACATGATGTGGATATGTCCTCGTACTGGTGATGTTAACATTGCTCACTTGGTTAAGGTGGTGTCTGCCAAAATTCTTCACTATAAATTTACTATTTTATCCTTTTGGTTATAACTGAATAACTCAAAACAAGGTATTATCTACAAACAATTCTGAAAAGCTCATCTGATCATCAATGTGCATTTTTTCCCACTGTAATTAATAAACATTGATTTTTGGTAAATACTTTGAGACTATCAAATATCCTGCTTCTCCTTAGGTTTTACCCAAATTTTATTTGTTGGTGAATATTAACTGTGACAACTATTACTATGGCATCCTAATGGTTATTTTTCTATTTCCTTCATTCTTTTTATGTTAATGGATTTAATTCTTCCAATTTACTTCTTGGAGGAGTTGTCCCTTTTCCATTAGGATACCACAGTAATAACTGCTACAGTCACAATCTACCAACAGATGCTAAAATTCTTGGGTGAAATTTAAGGAGAAACAGGGAGGGAATAAAATTTTAACAAAGGCTTGTTATGGGTCAGGCATTTTACAGATATTCTTTCATATTCTAAAAAGTATGTACTATTAAAGGTGAAAAGGTGAAAGGGCTGAAGTTAAGAAAATTTAAATATCTTGCCCACAGCTATCAAGTAGTAAGTTGCAGAGCTGGGATTTGATCCTTGGACAGACTAATTCCAAAGGGCATACATCTTCCACTCCACTGTATTCCTTAGGAACCCATTAGCTAGACTCCCTCAGTATTCTCTGTGGATCTCTATCAGAACACCATTCCCTTTGCCTCTACTGAAATGGTCTGTTTACATTTATGCTTCCCCACTTGACCCGAGAAATGCCATCTGGTTGACTGTTTCATATCCCAAGTACCTGGAGTCCAGGGCCTAGTATGCGGCAGGCAGTAAATGCTGCCAGACCACACTGACCTCGGAGGTCCTTGCTACCCTGGCACTTGGACTGCTAAGTGACTTAAGAGGTTGCTGGGGTAGTCAACCCCTCACATTGAGAAGTCTCCAAATTAAGCCACTTTGGCATTACCGGATTTTGGTATGAGTGTGTGTATATATATATAAAAAAAGAGAACTATTTATTAAAGTAGGGAATTTCAACCATTAAAGTGCTGGCTTTCTCTTTATAAAGCACATTTGAGGGAGGCTTCACATGCCGATGAGACAGTATTCCCTTTAGAGTGTACTCTGCTTAAGATTCACATGCCATCTAACCCAGATTCTAGCAAATGGGGAAAAAACCCAAATCTTCTGCTTTTTGATCATAACGAATGCAGGTACAGTTTTGTGACAACACATTAAAAATCAATGATGAAGTATTTTTTTTTAAAAAAAGGTGAAATTCTTGTTATTAACTGGACATGACATAATAATTTTGCAAAGAGAAATATATTAACTGTCCAGATTAAAAATGCATCTGTTCTAGTTAATGAATTTTATAATCTATACTCTTACCCAATCTTATAATCTATACTCTTATAATCTATACTCTTAACCAGTAAAATAATGACTTTGAATACTTGGCTCTTAACTTGTCACTGATGATATCAAAAGTATAGGATTACACAGTGAGTACAAATAGGGACTTGTCACCATTAAAGATGACTAAAAATTCAACAGTATTCTTATTTTAATTTGCATTTTAAATCTTATTTGTTGAGAATGAAGGAACAAAGATTAATTAGTGAAGTAGTGCTGGTTAGTGAAAAAGATAAAACAATAAGAAAGGATGGTATCAGCATACATTTTTTCCAATAAAGCAATCCCAAAAGTAATTTCATTCCATTCAATAGGCATTCATAAGACATACACTGAGGGCATAATATTATACTAGCTGCTAAATAAAGGGGATAAAAAGAAGGCATAATCACTGCCCTCAAGGAATTTTGGAATTTCAACCAAAACCCCTGAAATCTAGATTTAAGAAAATAGAACAAAATAACAAAAGACAACTCGAGCTTTAACACATTTTCCAGTTTTTAAAGGAATGGAACAGATCTAAGGATACCAGAGTGGGGAAAACGTCTGAGCATGGTTTCTGAGTGGTAAGACTTTCAAGCTCAGCCCACTCATCCTTTTCTGAAAACATCAATGTTGATGAGGTATCTGCTTGGGTCAGAAAATTTAGTCTGTAAAAGCCTATGAACAGTAATAAGCAACTGTTGGGTCCAGGTTGAAAATAACAAATGTGGTTAAACTGCCTGAATGCAAAAGCCACTTCACAGGCCACTAATGTTTGTATAAAAAATATGCACAGCTTGCTTCAATAGAACTACAAGTTATTAGAATGTGTAGCTATTTGATATCAGAATAAACCAAAATAATTTTAGAAAACAAATGAAGAAAACATTAGCCTTTAAGTAGGAAAAGAGTCTCACCATCCAGGGCTTCTTTTAACTCATCTTTAGTCCAGGCCACTTCTGTCATCAGCAAGCGGAGGTAGTACATGGCATGCTGGTGAGGCTGTTCAGCCCGGAAATTGTTAAGAGATCGCATATACTAGTGAAGAGAGACATTAATTTTATAAATCCTTTTAAAATTACTTCAGTACATCATCTATAATTAAACTTCAGTTTTTATATATCATGTGTTACAGGGATGCAGGAATACTTATTCCTTTCTCCTTTGTGAAGTTATGGAAATAAGAATGAAGGCTTACCTCTCTCTAATACTTAAGCTAAAGAGCATGCTTTTCCTCTGACCAGGATGCTGCTTTACCCCCATCATGTGACATGTACTCAAATGCATTCACTATAGGACAGATTTCATCTCTCAGAAAGTCGTCCCCAGCTTTGTAGGGCCTCAACGTTTTGGCATCCTTGGATTCTAATATTGTAAGTCCATCTTGAAAGTCTCTGAAGTATATGTATACATATACATACATACATATACATACATATATATATATAAATTAAATATTGGCTCTTCATTTGAAAACTGACAGTAATTTCTTATGGTATACGATAAAGGTCATAGTTTGGCTTTAAAATCAGCTATCCATCCCATACTTCCATTATTAGGCCAAATATGGGTAAATTTTAAGTGGAAGATATATCAAGCTTAAAGTCTGTCCCACTGTGACAAGGTTCTCATGGTAGGGCAGAGCTCATTCTGCTGAGTCTTGTGTTCTTAAGAAATGGAGATTGGGTGAAACTTTTGAGTCCCTGACACTAGGCCTACCCCAGCCTTCTCTGAGATGTCAGTGCTGCTTTTGTCCTAGCTCTTGGGATCTACAGGGAAGGGGGCCAGGTATCCAATAGAGCATTCCAGGCTTTCTTTCTGGGTAGAGTGTAAGATTTAGCAAAGACATGGTGAGATGAATACAACAGAATTATGAATGCTTCTTTTCCTCCTCTCTTCTTCTAAAAATGTTCATAATATGGTAATATTACTTTATGAATTAAAAAAAAATTACAAAAATGAATCCAAAAAACTTACTGCCTCTTTGATAATTTCAAATCTTTTCTCATCAATCTCAAAGGTAGCCATTTTCTCAATAATCTTCTTTAGTAAAATTGGCTGCTTGTCATTGTAACCTTTCACTGAGAGCTACAGAAAGAGTTCAGTGTATTAAAGACTAGAAATATGAATCAACTTCTAAGTAAACATACTAAGCTTGATTTTTAAAGATTCATAAAATCCAAAAGTCAGAAATAAGCAGTATTTCTTATTTTTGAATAAAATAAAAATGGACCAAGAAATTCAATTAATATAACTTCTCATAAATAAGGTAATTAGGAAGATAATATTAACCATCTTATTAAGCATTATTTCGCTTTTCCTAAAGAAAGTCAACAGTAGGTAAACTCACCTGACAGCAAACTATGGCTGCACATACCATATCATCACAATTCAAGTGCTCATTAAATAAAAATTACAGCACGTGTTTTAAGTTATATCTTCCAAAAAAACTTCTAATGAATGCAGATTTAAGATTTTTATAGGTGTGGTAAAAAGGTAAAACTCACAGGGGAATGTTATCTAGCAAACTACTGAACACATTCCAAAACTGTTTATGTTTAAATAATTTTAAAATCAACCCTGGAGAAATCAGGCAACCCAATTTTGCATGACATGGTATTTTGCCATGTTTCCCATTCAATGTTGCTCAGTAAGAATTCATACTTCTTACCACTTGCTTATCTGACGGGCTCTGCTGATATCCCAAAAGACAAAAGCAAAAGCGAATGTGTAGCAAGGATACATTGTATGTACCATCAGGATTTTGCCTTAAGACAATTTAATTTAATAGTCTCTGAAAGCATAATACTTGGAAAAACAAGGAATGCCTATGTTATTATAGTTCCACCTGGTGGCACACACAACAATAGAGACAACACTGAACTAAAATATCCTGTGAGAATGGTATGCAAAAGACCTCAGAAAGCATGAAGGTCATCAGCTGAGGGAAGCATATCACATTCTGCAGGGACCAGACTAACAATCAGCAGAAAGCCCATTTTTCACAAATAAAAAGTTACTAATATTAATCACAATATGTTATTAAAAATCAAAGGAAAAAAAAAAAACTAAACAAAACACCAAAACAGATGATTACTTTTCTATTTGGAGAAGAGTTTGCTCCCTGAGCTTCAAATTTCCCTGGACTCTTGAGAATGGTTAGATCATATACATTCTTATACACTAAACAAAAGCTACTAGAGAATTTATTTACATGAAGGGAAAAAAGTCACTGTGAAACAAACAAAACCAAAAACCCCTAAAACCTTTTGGTTAAGAATTTTAAAAAGGAGTACACAGCACATGCTCTCATTTTGGTTTTTACTAGAACATATATTTTCAAGAAAAATGAGGATGACTGTGTGCCATAAAAGGGATGTTAATTTGGAACTAAAATACAAGAAGTTTGGAAACATCAGAAAAGTTTTGGGAGAAAGGATCTGGTTATTTCCTGGAATGCATTTAATAACATTTATTTTAAAACACAAAAATAGTTAAATGATACATGCTTCAAAATAAATGACAATGTCAGGTGTATTCAAACACAGGAACTTTCACTACTGTCAAAAGAAATAAAGGAAGCTTATATACAAGTAAAATTCAAGCAATACAACAGTAACTATGGATAACTTTCAGTTACAGATGTTAATATATTCAAATGCATGAGAAGAACAACATGCTTTCAGAATTAATATGTTAAACATCTCAAGCAGAGGAACATGCAAGGAAACGTAGCACATGTAAATGTTTACAAGGTGCGCTAAAACTGTACTAAATCATTCATTAGTGGAACTAATAATAATTTGAGTTCTTTAATCATTAAAAAGGTGCAAGGAAAAAAACCATCAACCTTCTTGTTTAAAAATGCAGAAGTTAATAGTTTTCCCAAGCTCAACATAATGCTTAAAATGGTGTGGTGCCTTTCTTTGGTTTTCATTTTACTTACAAGTATTGCATTCATTCCTGATGCAATGCCATAGCTCAGACCTGAGAGGCGTGCTGCATATGTATACTCTTTTAAATCAGCCTTCAATAACCTGATAAACAGGTAAGTCATGTTGCAATGGAGAGGATCAGCATAAATGTAGCGACTAACAAAAAAAAAAAAAAAAAAGAAATGCTTTGATACCTCAAGCAGTGGCATGGTAATGAAGAAATACGACTGAAGAGTATGAATATGCAGCCTCATGATCTGAATTTCTAGGGAAAGGGTATAAGCCAACCTTGTTTTATAAAGATAGGAAGACTTCATTCTTTTTTGCAAGAGACCAAGACTTCAGATACTAAATGGGTGAGATCTAAACCTAAATCAAGGTCCAATTTGTTTGAAGAGAAAAATGACAATCCAATGAAAAATGTTTCAAAACAAGGAAAAGAAGAAAAAAAAAAAAAAAGAAAGAAAGAAACCAAGGATAATTTATATAATATGAATGGTATATTGCTGAATATTCAGAATAAGAGCTAACAAAAATTAAATGACAAAATATGAATAGCCATAAAGATTTTTAAAAAAAGAAATTAAACTCATACCCTCAATCAAAAATGCTTCCATCAATCAATATAAAAAAATGTTGATAAGTGGAAGGCTCTAAGATGTGGGTACTTACATACATCCCATAGATGGTATTTTGGAGATCATAGCTCAAGTCTGCTAGCTCTGCTGCATATGCATACTCGTTGAGTGAGTCTTTGAGGAGCTCAAGGTACAAATAGGCCATGTTACAGTGCAAGGGGTCCACATAAGCAAATGGGCTGGAAGAAAACGTTGACAGTAAAATAGCTGGTTTATTACTTCCCAATGTGATGTGGCCATCCGGGATGGATCAAGAGAGTGAACAGTGGTTAACACAATTTCCTGAGGATATGGTTGAATTTTTGAGTCTGTTTATTCTCATGGGGGGGGGGGGATGTCTAAAAAAAGTCTCAAATATGCCATGTATGCTAGTGGCAATAAAGAGGGAGAACGAATGGCTTACCTGAGATAGCAGAACTGATGGGTTAAAATGCTGGGCAGGTTAAGGGGTGGGAATAGGTCAAAATGCATGTCTATATTTAGGCTAATAGGAAGAAGCATGGCTGATAAGGCAGGTGCAGCATTTGCATGTCCTCTTCCTACAAGCAAGTCATACTCTTGGTGGACAAAAGTATGAGATTGAGAAGTTTGTGTGCTGTGATTTTATGGACTTGGTCTTGAGATGTGTGAAAATATCTTATCTTTAAGTTTTCCCAAAACCCATAAAACTAGAGAACTGTCAGTAAAATAACTGATAATTTCCACCATATAACTACAGCCAGAACTAGGGAATAATATTAAAACAGGAAAATATTTAAGTAAAAGCAACAAAACAGAATAAATAATTATAGAGTGCCAGAACTAAGTAGGAAAACAGAGATCATGTAATTTAAAATCTTCATTTCCCCAATAAGAAACATAACCTTGCCCATGTCACATGGGTTGGTAGCAGTAGAGTTGGGACTCAAATACAAACCAAATGACCTACTCATTTAACTATAAGACCTGCTTACCTTTATCAGAAGCAGGTAAAAGATTCATTTCACTCAACAAATATGCATTACATGCTTACTACAGTGCCAGGCTTTTCTCTAGGCACTGGGCATAAAGAGGAAACAAAACAGGAAATGTCCCTGACCTCACAGAACGTACAGTCTAGTTGGAGGAGACAGATAATAAACAAATTTAAATATGATAAATCAGATGGTGATAGTGCTATGGAGAAAAATTAAGCAGGTTAAGGGGAACAGGAGTGATAAAGTGGGGACACGGGGAAAGAGGGTGGATAATTTATATAAGATGTTCAATCAGGCTTCTCGATAAGGTAACATCAGAGCCCAGACCTGAAGGAAGTGAGGGGATGAGCCCTGGGGATATATGTGGGGAGAGCTTTCCAGGCTGAGGAAACAGCTAGTGCAAAGGACCCGAGAGGCAGGTGCCTGGTTGGTTTATTTAGGAGTGAATTAAAAGTTTCACTTTATCTGTAACATAGTAAATCTAACTAATTTTACTAAAAAGAGCAAAGCCAACATTGTATCAAAGCTGATAATAAAGTAAAATAAAGGTAAAAGGCTTAGCCACTTAAAGAATTAAAATCAAAGAGAAAATCCTACAGCCATACAAACATTCTCCACCTTGAAAATTTAAATGATGCTCTGCCATTGAAATTTTTGAAGTATTATATGTGATGTGTTTCTTTCTTCAGGCAAGCAGCAGCTCAGAAACTTAAGGCACACCTCACAAAAGCAAAATCATCAAAACAAAAGAGTGGCTCTGACAGATCAGCCCCACTGGCATCTGTGCACCTTTCTTAAGTGGAAGTGAAAAGATGAGAATTCCAAGAAGTTATGCTGCATTCATGGCAGCTGTGCCAAAGCAATTGGAGAGGGTTCTAACTAACTTTTAAGAAAGAATATGAACAAGTAAAATAAAGCAACTTTATTAAGGGGGGAGGGCACATGATTCAATTTGAATACCTAAATTCGGGTTCAATTGTTAATTTTTTAAAAATCAGACTATTTTGTAATCAGATACTGTATGCTTACATATGGATCACAAGGTTTTAAAAACTGTAACTAAGTATAATATAATTGAATTTCTAAAAAGATGAAAAGGGAGGAGGAGGAGGAGGAGAGAGAGAGAGAGAGAGAGAGAATTTTTGTAACAATGTACAAGAAACGTATCAGAAACAGTAAGAGTAGTTATAGTTAGGCCAGTTAAAGACCAGACTACAGAGAGGGGGATTGGTGGGAAGCAAATATTTTTTATTCTAGGAACCATACTGAGTAGTTTAAAGAACATAAAAATGCTAAACTGTCTCTCAAAAGGTATTCTAAAGTAATTCATAATCCTAGAAGCCAAATAGGCAAGTGCTGACAAGCTGCATATGGTGTTAATCACTCAGAACTATCAAAAAGTAAAGGCAGCTTTGTAATGTTCTTGATGAACTATAAAGTGACAGCCCATGTCCAGTATAAAAAAATAAACAATAGCACAGCTCTAGATAATCTATGAATCTCACGCTATAAAACACAATGTTAACATCCCTATAATTTCAACATATTTCGTGAAATATTTTCTATTTAGAAATTCTTTCTCTCTTTCCCAAAAGCACTTAAAACACATCTATCTTTAATTTCATATCATTCCACTTGAATAAAAATTCTCAATAAAAAGGCTGATTAGCATACTGAATATTACACAATAACAGGTTTATTTCACAAACACAGACAACTGAATTTTGGAAATGTCAAATTATAAAGTGTGAACCCAAAAATAAAATTTGATCTGGTGATATACTTTTACCATGAAATTAAGTAAAAGGAAACACAGAAGAACTAGAGATTTACATTGAGAAATCATTGCAATGTTAGCATTATTCACAAATTGTACCAAACATCTTCTTCCATTTTATTGTCATTTTGAAGTAACCAAGCCAGGAATAGAGAAAGCAATGTCTAAAGGCTTCAAACAGTTAAAGGTCTACAAGGGACTCAAGATCATTTAACAACTACCACCTCTTCTTCTGGGAAAGTTCCAAGAATACAAACTAATGTAACAACAAAAAAACACCCCAAACAGTTTCATCTTTCCCAGTAAAGGTTCCAAGTGAATCTATTAGGAAGGTCTTCCTAATATCTAACATAAATCATTTCAGTTAAAAGGTGAACTCAGTCTAGATGTTCTATCCATGGATGAGAGTGGTGTACTGAAGTCTCCAACTATTATTGTGGAGGTATTTACTTCTCCTTTCAGTATTCTCAGTGTTTGCCTCATGAATTTTGGGGAGCTCGGACTTGGTGCTTAAATATTCCAGATTATTATGTTTTCTTGATGAACTGACCCTTAATATATAGTGTCCTTCTTTGTCTCTTTTAATTGTTTTACTTTTGAAGTCTACTTTGTCTGATATTAATATAGCTACTCCTGTTTTTTTCTGGTTGCTGTTTGTATGAAATACTTTTTCCCAACCTTTCACTTTCAGCCTATTTTTGTCCTTGTGTCTAAGGTGAGTTTCTTGTAGACAGCATATAGGTGGGTCCTGTTTTTCAATCCATTCTGCCAGTCTGTGTCTTTTTACTGGGGTTTAATCCATTAACATTTAGTGTTATTACAGTAAGGGCAGTACTTTCTTCTATCATTTTGTCTTTTGTATTTTATATGTCATGTCTTATTTTTTCCCTCTCTCTCTTTTTACCCTTCCTGATAATCTTCATTTCTACACTCTTTTCCAAACCTCTTTCTCCTGTCTTTTCCTATCAGCCTGTAGCACTCCCTTCAGTATTTCTTGCAGCGCCAGTCTCTTATTCACAAACTCTCTCAGTGTCTGTTTGTCTGGAAATATTTTAATCTCTCCCTCATTTTTTTTTTTTAATCTTCATTTTATTGAGATATATTCACATACCACGCAGTCATACAAAACAAATCGTACTTTCGATTGTTTACAGTACCATTACATAGTGGTACATTCGTCACCCAAATCAATCCCTGACACCTTCATTAGCACACACACAAAAATAACAAGAATAATAATTAGAGTGAAAAAGAGCAATTGAAGTAAAAAAGAACACTGGGTACCTTTGTCCGTTTGTTTCTTTCCCCTATTTTTCTACTCATCCATCCATAAACTAGACAAAGTGGAGTGTGGTCCTTATGGCTTTCCCAATCCATTGTCACCCCTCATAAGCTACATTTTTATACAACTGTCTTCGAGATACATGGGTTCTGGGTTGTAGTTTGATAGTTTCAGGTATCCACCACCAGCTACCCCAATTCTTTAGAACCTAAAAAGGGTTGTCTAAAGTGTGCATAAGAGTGCCCACCAGAGTGACCTCTCGGCTCCTTTTGGAATCTCTCTGCCACTGAAGCTTATTTCATTTCCTTTCACATCCCCCTTTTGGTCAAGAAGATGTTCTCCGTCCCACGATGCCGGGTCTACATTCCTACCTGGGAGTTGTATTCCACGTTGCCAGGGAGATTCACTCCCCTGGGTGTCCGATCCCACGTAGTGGGGAGGGCAGTGATTTCACCTTTCAAGTTGGCTTAGCTAGAGAGACAGGCCCACATCTGAGCAACAAAGAGGCATTCGGGAGGAGGCTCTTAGGCACGACCATAGGGAGGCCTAGCCTCTCCTTTGCAGCAACCGTCTTCCCAAGGGTAAAACCTGTGGTAGAGGGCTCAACCCATCAAACCACCAGTCCCCTATGTCTGTGGTCATGTTAGCAACCATTGAGGTGGGGTAGGCGAATACCCCTGCATTCTCCACAGGCTCCTCAAGGGGGCACGACATCTTTTTTTTTTCCTTGTTTTTCTTTCTTTTTTTTTTTTTTAACTTTCCCTTCTTTTTTAAATCAACTGTATGAAAAAAAAAGTTAAAAAGAAAACAAACTTACAATAAAAGAACATTTCAAAGAGACCATAACAAGGGAGTAAGAAAAAGACAACTAACCTAAGATAACTGCTTAACTTCCAACATGTTCCTACTTTACCCCAAGAAAGTTACCTAATATAGCAACATTTCTGTGAACTTGCTTCTACTGTATCCATCAGAAATTAACAGACCATAGTCATTCCTGGGCATCCCCAGAACGTTAAATAGCTTATCTGTTCTTCTTAGATTATTGTTCCCCCTTCCTTAATTGCTCTCTATTGCTAGTTCCCCTACATTCTACATTATAAACCATTTGTTTTACATTTTTCAAAGTTCACATTACTGGTAGCATATAATATTTCTCTTTTTGTGCCTGGCTTATTTCGCTCAGCATTATGTCTTCAAGGTTCATCCATGTTGTCATATGTTTCACAAGATCGTTCCTTCTTACTGCCGCGTAGTATTCCATCGTGTGTATATACCACATTTTATTTATCCACTCATCTGTTGAAGGACATTTGGGTTGTTTCCATCTCTTGGCAATTGTGAATAATGCTGCTATGAACATTGGCGTGCAGATATCTGTTCGTGTCACTGCTTTCCGATCTTCCGGGTATATGCCGAGAAGTGCAATCGCTGGATCGAATGGTAACTCTATATCTAGTTTTCTAAGGAACTGCCAGACTGACTTCCAGAGTGGCTGAACCATTATACAGTCCCACCAACAATGAATAAGAGTTCCAATTTCTCCACATCCCCTCCAGCATTTGTAGTTTCCTGTTTGTTTAATGGCAGCCATTCTAACCAGTGTTAGACGGTATTTCATTGTGGTCTTAATTTGCATCTCTCTAATAGCTAGTGAAGCTGAACATTTTTTCATGTGTTTCTTGGCCATTTGTATTTCCTCTTCAGAGAACTGTCTTTTCATATCTTTTGCCCATTTTATAATTGGGCCGACTGTACTACTGTCATTGAGTTGTAGGATTTCTTTATATATGCAAGATATCAGTCTTTTCTCAGATACATGGTTTCCAAAAATTTTTTCCCATTGAGTTGGCTGCCTCTTTACCATTTTGAGAAATTCCTTTGAGGTGCAGAAACTTCTAAGCTTCAGGAGTTCCCATTTATCTATTTTCTCTTTTGTTGCTTGTGCTTTGGGTGTAAAGTCTAGGAAGTGGCTGCCTAATACAAGGTCTTGAAGATGTTTTCCTACCTTATCTTCTAGGAGTTTTATGGTACTTTCTTTTATATTGAGATCTTTGGTCCATTTTGAGTTAATTTTTGTGTAGGGGGTGACGTAGGGGTCCTCCTTCATTCTTTTGGATATGGATATCCAACTCTCCCAGCCCCATTTGTTGAAAAGACCATTATGACTCAGTTCAGTGACTTTGGGGGCCTTATCAAAGATCAGTCGGCCATAGATCTCAGGGTCTATCTCCGAATTCTCAATTCGATTCCATTGATCTATATGTCTATCTTTGTGCCAGTACCATGCTGTTCTGGCAACTGTGGCTTTATAAGCTTCAAAGTCAGGGAGGGTAAGTCCTCCCACTTTGTTTTTCTTTTGTAGAGTGTCTTTAGCAATTCGAGGCATCTTCCCTTTCCAAATAAATTTGATAACTAGCTTTTCCAAGTCTGCAAAGTAGGTTGTTGGAATTTTGATTGGGATTGCATTGAATCTGTAGATGAGTTTGGGTAGAATTGACATCTTAATGACATTTAGTCTTCCTATCCATGAACATGGAATATTTTTCCATCTTTTAAGGTCCCCTTCTATTTCTTTTAGTAGAGTTATGTAGTTTTCTTTGTATAGGTCTTTTACATCTTTGGTTAAGTTTATTCCTAGGTACTTGATTTTTTTAGTTGCTATTGAAAATGGTATCTTTTTCTTGAGTGTCTCTTCAGTTCGTTCATTTCTAGCATATAGAAACATTACTGACTTATGTGCATTAACCTTGTATCCCGCTACTTTGCTAAATTTGTTTATTAGCTCTAGTAGCTGTATCGTCGATTTCTCAGGGTTTTCTAGATATAAGATCATATCATCTGCAAACAATGACAGTTTTACTTCTTCTTTTCCAATTTGGATGCCTTTTATTTCTTTGTCTTGCTGGATTGCCCTGGCTAGCACTTCCAGCACAATGTTGAATAACAGTGGTGATAGCGGGCATCCTTGTCTTGTTCCTGATCTTAGAGGGAAGGCTTTCAGTCTCTCTCCATTGAGTACTATGCTGGCTGTGGGTTTTTCATATATGCTCTTTATCATGTTGAGGAAGTTTCCTTCAATTCCTACCTTTTGAAGTGTTTTTATCAAAAAGGGATGTTGGATTTTGTCAAATGCTTTTTCAGCATCTATTGAGATGATCAATTGATTTTTCTCTTTTGACTTGTTAATGTGTTGTAATACATTGATTGATTTTCTTATGTTGAACCATCCTTGCATGCCTGGAATAAACCCCACTTGGTCATGGTGTATGATTTTTTTAATGTGTCTTTGGATTCGATTTGCAAGTATTTTGTTGAGGATTTTTGCATCTATATTCATTAGGGAGACTGGCCGGTAGTTTTCCTTTTTTGTAACATCTTTGCCTGGTTTTGGTATTAGATTGATGTTAGCTTCATAAAATGAGTTAGGTAGTGTTCCATTTTCTTCAATGTTTTGAAAGAGTTTGAGTAAGATTGGTGTCAGTTCTTTCTGGAAAGTTTGGTAGAATTCCTCTGTGAAGCCATCTGGCCCTGGGCATTTATTTGTGGGAAGATTTTTGATGACTGATTGGATCTCTTTGCTTGTGATGGGTTGGCTGAGGTCTTCTATTTCTTCTCTGGTCAGTCTAGGTTGTTCATATGTTTCCAGGAAATTGTCCATTTCCTCTACATTATCCAGTTTGTTGCCATACAGTTGTTCATAGTATCCTCTTATAATTTTTTTAATTTCTTCAGGATCTGCAGTTATGTCACCTTTTTCATTCATTATTTTGTTTATATGGGTCTTCTCTCTTTTTGATTTTGTCAGTCTAGCTAGGGGCTTGTCAATCTTGTTGATCTTCTCAAAGAACCAACTTTTGGTGATATTTATCCTCTCTATTGTTTTTTTGTTCTCTATGTCATTTATTTCTGCTTTAATCCTTGTTATTTCTTTTCTTATACTTGGTTTAGGATTGGTTTGCTGTTCATTTTCTAGCTTCTTCAGTTGATCCATTAGTTCTTTGATTTTGGCTCTTTCTTCCTTTTTAATATATGCGTTTAGTGCTATAAATTTCCCCTTTAGCACTGCTTTTGCTGCATCCCATAGGTTTTGGTATGTTGTGTTCTCATTTTCATTCGTCTCTATATATTTAGCAATTTCTCTTGCTATTTCTTCTTTAACCCACTGATTGTTTAGGAGTGTGTTGTTTAACCTCCAGGTATTTGTGAATTTTCTAAGTCTCTGATGGTTATTGACTTCTAATTGTATTCCATTGTGGTCAGAGAATGTGCTTTGAATAATTTCAATCTTTTTAAATTTATTGAGGCTTGTTTTATGTCCCAGCATATGATCTATTCTGGAGAAAGTTCCATGAGCACTAGAAAAGTATGTGTATCCTGGTGATTTGGGATGTAATGTCCTGTATATGTCTGTTAAATCTAATTCATTTATCAGATTGTTTAGGTTTTCAATTTCCTTATTGGTCTTCTGTCTGGTTGATATATCTATAGGAGAGAGTGATGTGTTGAAGTCTCCCACAATTATTGTGGAAACATCAATTGCTTCCTTTAGTTTTGCCAGTGTTTCTCTCATGTATTTTGTGGCACCTTGATTGGGTGCATAGATATTTACAATTGTTATTTCTTCTTGCTGAATTGCCCCTTTTATTAGTATGTAGTGGCCTTCTTTGTCTCTCAAGACATCCCTGCATTTGAACTCTATCTTATCTGAGATTAATATTGCTACACCTGCTTTCTTTTGGCTGTAGCTTGCATGAAATATTTTTTTCCATCCTTTCACTTTCAGTTTCTTTGTGTCCCTGTGTCTGAGATGAGTCTCTTGTATGCAACATATTGATGGTTCATTTTTTTGATCCATTCAGCGAATCTATATCTTTTAATTGGGGAGTTTAATCCATTTACATTCAACGTTATAACCGTGAAGGCATTTCTTGAATCAGCCATCTTATCCTTTGGTTTATGTTTGTCATATTTTTCCCCTCTGTCTATTAATATCCTTTATTGTACCCATACCGAATCTCTTTAGTACTGAACCTTTCTCCAAGTCTCTCTGTCCTGTCTTTGTTTCTCTGTCTGTAGGGCTCCCTTTAGTATCTCCAGTAGGGCAGGTCTCTTGTTAGCAAATTCTCTCAGCATTTGTTTGTCTGTGAAAAATTTAAGCTCTCCCTCAAATTTGAAGGAGAGCTTTGCTGGATAAAGTATTCTTGGCTGGAAATTTTTCTCACTCAGAATTTTAAATATATCGTGCCACTGCCTTTTCGCCTCCATGGTGGCTGCTGAGTAGTCACTACTTAGTCTTATGCTGTTTCCTTTGTATGTGGTGAATTGCTTTTCTCTTGCTGCTTTCAGAACTTGCTCCTTCTCTTCCGTGTTTGACAGTGTGATCAGAATATGTCTCGGAGGGGGTTTATTTGGATTTATTCTATTTGGGGTTCGCTGAGCATTTATGATTTGTGTATTTATGTTGTTTAGAAGACTTGGGAAGTTTTCCCCAACAATTTCTTTGAATACTCTTCCTAGACCTTTACCCTTTTCTTCCCCTTCTGGGACACCAATGAGTCTTATATTTGGATGTTTCATATTATGTATCATATCCCTGAGGTCCATTTCGATTTTTTCAATTTTTTTCCCCATTCTTTCTTTTATGCTTTCATTTTCCAATCTGTCATCTTCGAGGTCACTGATTCGTTGTTCAACTTCCTCTAGTCTTGTACTATGAGTGTCCAGAATCTTCTTAATTTGGTCAACAGTTTCTTTAATTTCCATAAGATCATCCATTTTTTTATTTAGTCTTGCAATGTCTTCTTTATGCTCTTCTAGGGTCTTCTTGATTTCCTTTGTCTCCCGTACTATGGTCTCATTGTTCATCTTTAGTTCTTTGAGTAGCTGCTCTAGGTGCTGTGTCTCTTCTGGTCTTTTGATTTGGGTGCTTGGGCTTGGGTTATCCATATCGTCTGGTTTTTTCATATGCTTTATAATTTTCTGTTGTTTTTGGCCTCGTGGCATTTGCTGAACTTGATAGGGTTCTTTTAGGATTTGTAGACCAATTGAAGTCCTTATCTCTAATTTATCAGATCTACAGCTTCGTGGAGTACACTTTCTCTAACTAACCAGCAGGTGGTGTCCACGAGTCACCTGTTCTCCACAAGCCAGTTCTCCCCTGCTTAGCCTTTTTGGTGAGTGGGGGAGTGAGTCTTGTGGGGTCCAATTGGTGTACCAAGCTTGCGTGTGTAGTTGGTTTTGCCTGCCCTGTATATGTGGTGTGTTTCTGGGCAGTCAGGGAGGGGAGGGGGGTGGCTCTAACAATCAAATCTCCCTGGTGATCCTAGAGTTTTAAGGCTGCTGCAATAGTCTAATCCTTCAGTTCAGTCCTGCCACAGTTTGTCTCTGCCACTGACCCACAAGTCCTTGGTATTGGCGTATGGCTCCTGAGACTTGCAAGTGGGCCCTTCTTCCACGCCGTGCACCCCCTGGTCCTCTGTTGAGGGATGACTGTGCTATGTCACAGGTGAGTGCCGTCCCCCCAGGGCAGTTCTGGGCTGCTGGGCTGTGTAGGGAGGCTCCCAGCCTGGTGAAATGATGGCTGAATGGGGCTTTGTTAATTCACACTGCTCTACCTTCCCAACTCTGGGACAATCAGCTGAGGTTGCAGGGAAGGCTAATGTCCATGCCCAGTTTTGTGGTGTGTGCCTGTTATTTGAAGCACTTCCATCACACTGGGTTGTCTGGGGCAGCTCTGGGCTATGGGGCTGGCGATGGGCAGGAGTGTTTCCTGTCCACCAGGATGATGGCTGTGAGCGGACACCCCCCTTTTCTTGGGAAGTTGTGGTGTTTAGTGAATTTTCTCAGCCACTGGATTATTGCGTTTTGTCTCAGAGCTCTCCTAGTTCTGCTCTTGACTTGATCTGCCCAAATTGCAGGTCTTTGAAGCTTTCTGTATTGGGCTTCTTAGAGTAATTGTTTTAGAAAAAGAAAAAAGGATTAAAAAAAAAGGGCCCTCCTCAGAGATCTAATGGGTTATTGAAATGCTAAGAGACAAAGCAACCTGGGCCATTAAGGAAAGGTCCACAGGGCAGAGAGATCATCTTTTCTTCGGGATTTGCATATGCGCCTCAGGGCCTGAGCTCTGGCCTGATCTCTGCCCTTCCCCTTTCTATGTTCACCAGAACTCCAAAAATCCTCCGCTTTTATTTTGGAGTTTTTCGTGTTTTTTTTTTCTATGCCTGTCTCCTCTCTGCTGGGCTGGCTGCTCTCAGATTCTCTGGTGTCTGGTCTCCGTCTATCTATGGTTGGAGTTTGGATCAGCAGAATGAGTTTCCGATAAGGGCTGCCACTGCAGTTCTCCCTTCTCCTTCCCGGAGCTGACAGCCCCTCCTCCCACGGGACTGAGCCTGGCAGGGAGGGGCGCGGGTCCCCTGGCCGCAAAAACTTACAGATTTCCCTGATCTCAGCAGTTCCACGTTTTCATGAGTGTTGTATGAAGTATGCCCAAAGTCAGATTGCTCTGTGGTGTCCAGTCCACGCAGTTCCTGGCTTTCTACCTACTTTCCTGGAGGAGTAACTAAAACATACAGCTCACCAGTCTGCCATCTTGCCCTGCCTCCAGTTCTCTCTCCCTCATTTTTGAAGGACAGTTTTGCCAGATACAGAATTCTTGGCTGAGAGATCTCAAATGGAGTCGAGAGGTCACTCTGGTGGACATTCTTACACACTATATAGATAACCCTTTTTAGGTTTTAGTGTATTGGAATAGCTAGAAGTAAATACCTGAAACTACCAAACTCCAACCCAGTAGCCTTGACTCTTGAAGGTGACTGTATAACAGTGTAGATTACAAGAGGTGACAGTGTGATTGTGAAAATCTTGTGGATTGCACTCCCTTTACCTAGTGTATGGATAGATAAGTAGAAAAATGGGGACAAAAACTAAATGAAAAATAGAGTGGGATGGGGGGATGATTTGGGTGTTCATTTTTATTGTTATTTTTTATTCTTATTCTGATTGTTTCTGGTATAAGGAAAATGTTCAAAAACAGATTGGGGTGATGAATGCACAACTATATGATAGTACTGTGAACAGTTGATTGTATACCATGGATGACTGTATGGTATGTGAATATATCTCAATAAAACTGAATTTTTTTAAAAAAAGGTAAACTCATGAACAGAAAGGAAGAGGAATTAACAACTTTGGCTCTTACAATAACCCTTAACAGTGGCAATCTTCCCTTGTCTAGGCTAAATAATTCTATCTCTAGAGAAGGTTCCTAAGCAAGCAACGAAAACATTTAGAAAAGTAATTGTTGATTTCTATATGAAGTTTGTAGCTAAATTCATTTTACATACCTGAAAAATTCAAAGTTGAGACAAGCCTTTGGCAAGAAAAACTTATCATCTTGTTTGAACCAGAGTTTGCTCATAGCTGTATCCTGTGATAGAGAAACAATTTGGTTAGGAAAATATTCAGCGAAAACATTCAATTGAACCACCCTTCCTGAGGAGATGGACAGAGGCAATGGTTAAGAGTTTTATTCTGGAGAATCTGACATCTCATGGCCTTGAAGCATACTCAGAGGGTTACCAGGTGTGAAGTTCAAGAGAGAAGTTACTGATTCCAGTAGCACAGAAAAATAAAACTTCTATCTCCCCTGGGATAGGAAGATGTGGTCACAGTGAGAGAAGAGAGAGATCAGAGGACCAATACCCACTTTCCTGTCTCTTGTCTTTCTGGGTAATGGGAGACAGATGTAGGATCCTTAAGGTGGTGTGGCAGGCAGCGTCCAAGATACCCCCAACAATTCACACCTCCTGAGATGTGTACCCTTATATAGACCCCTCCTATGCTGGACCAGGGCTGGTCTATTTGACTAACAGAATATGATGGATGTGATGTATGACACGTTTAAGATTAGATTATAAAATACACTGCAGCTTTCATCCTGGTCACTCACTTTCTCTCTTGCATCACTCACTCTGAGGGAAACTGGATACCATATCAAGCAATCTATGGAGAGGCCCATGTGGTAAAGAACTAAGGCCGGCCAACCACCACACAATTCAATTTAGAACAGAATCCCCCAGCCCTGGTTGAACCTTCGAATGATTGCAACCAACAGCTTAACTACAACTGACAAGAGACCCTGAGCAAGAACTACCCAATTATGCCAAGCCTAGATTCCTGACTCTCAGAAATTATGTGAGATAATAAACATTTATGGTTTTATGCTGCTAAATTTTGGAGTAAAATTTTTTTTTGCAGCAATGGATAACTAACACAGGCAAGGATGAACAAATAAGTCTCTACCATGACACCCCGCTTTACTTAGACCATACTAAAAATGGGCTTTATTGCTCACTTGAAGTTACCTCGAAACTGACTAGATATAAATGGTTTAACTTTCTCCTTAGTTTACTCTGAAAAGTCCTATTTAAAACAAACAAACAAAAAGTAAGAGAAGTAAAGCTTTCTCTTTGCATAAACTAATATATCTCATTAAAAATGTCCAATTTTTTTTTTAATGGTTGTTTTGTTAATAATCTAGTTACTGGAGATAAATTATATTTGATGCTCCTAAACACTGCTTCTTGTCTCATGGTGTTAACTGAATGTTTGGTAATTTGAAGAAAATAAAAAGAAGATGTATGGTGAGGGAATACTTGCAAGAGGTTTAGAAAGAGGAAATGCCATAATAACTTGTTCCATTTTTCTACACAATTTGCCAAAGGTATAAAATGACATGAAAAGAAATTCTAAAAAATAAAAAAACAAAAAACCCACTTCTCAATCATGCTTCCCACTTGCTTATAACTCCGTTAACTTCAAATAGTCACTTTGTCATTGTACTGGTTTGAAACTGATACTGTACCCCAAGAAAGACTATGTTCTTTAATGCAATATTGTGGGGTAGACTTACTGTGGGTGTGGCCTTTTGATTTTTTTCTATGGAGATGTGACCCACCCAACTGTAGATGAGCACTTTTGATTAGATTATTTCCACGGATATGAGACCCCGCCCTTTCAGGGTGGTCTTAATTAGATCACTGGAGTCCTTAAGATAGCCAAAAGCCCACACAGACACAGATGATTGGAGATGCAGACAAAAAGATGTTTGGAGATGCTAAGCTAAGAGATGAAGCCCAGAGTTTGCCCTTAAGAAGCTAAGAGAGGACCCCCCAGATGCTTAGAGAGATACGCCCTAGGAGAACATGCAAGGATGCACAGGAGATGAGAGAGAGAAGCTAAGAGAGCAGAAGCCCAGAGACATTTTGGAGAAAGCCGTTTTGAACCAGAACCCAGAAGCAAAGAACCAAGAGACACCAGCCACGTGCCTTCCTAGCTGACAGAGGTGTTCCGGATGCCATCGGACTTCCTTTAGTGATGCCTTAGTTTGGACACTTTTATGGCCTTGGAACTATAAATCTGTAACCCAATAAATATCCTTTATAAAAGCGAGTCCATTTCTGGTATTTTGTATAATGGCAGCTTTAGCAAATCAGAAGAGTTATAATGAGAATTCTTTTGAAGGGCAGGAAATTCAACAGCTTCCCTTGGACATGCACTCTTCCAGGCTTTAGCGATTCTTTCTTATTTCATGATGCAGCATAAATCTATTTTCTTATTGTGTCTTCAGTGGATATGGAAACGTGGCTGCTACCTTTGCACAGGCTTGTGGGCCCAGCCCAGACTTACTTTTTCTCCTGCAAAGAAAATAATTCCCTAGATTCTATGTTGTTTAGTACTTTTGTTTGCTTGCTTGCTTTAACATTTCTAGCCTTCTAACATTCCTTGTGGTTATTATTTTTCAACTTTTCTGTCACCTTTTAAGATGTTAGCCCCCCAAATCAACAAAGTACCAAATGCAAGAAATCATCTCTCTACTCCCTTCCATGTAACAGGTCTGTTCTCCAAATTTAAAATCAATGATCCTAATGTGTTACCTTAATAAGAGCAGGGTATGGTGTCGCCTCTTTTTCTAATGATAAAATCTCAAAATTCGTAGGAATAAATTCATTCTTTGTAGGAAGTTTAAATTTTCCATTCAGGTCAGCATTTTGCCATTTCTGCATAAATAATGAGAAACACACACATACAAGCAAATTAGAATCTGATTCAAGAGTTCTAAAATAGTTTTCTCAACTGCCAGGCAAAAATTAATTGGATAAATGCCACATAGCAGTTTTTCCTTCATATATGAAAAGGCCAGTAACAAGATCTATTGATGAGCTTCCTGATCTTTCTGGTACTAATGAAGGTTTTGCAGTTACCTATCTTTCCTCTTTACACATCTCCAAATGACCAGCTGAGGTTATTTGCCTCCATAAGGAGATAATGTTTGCTGTATCTTTTTAAAGAATGGATGACAACCTTACAGGATGTATTCCCACAACTGCTTAACAACTGGTCACTTATATAAGACTCAAATTTCTGCTACACTAAGTTACTTACATGTATGGCCTGAAAGCTTGGCTAAAGGAGGCTTCATTCACTTCAATACTTCTTTTGAAGGCCTGGTCCATTCCTTTCCCAGATGACCATATGAACGTTCAAGTAAGCCAGTAAATAAATCAAGCACAAGACTAAAGATAAAGTTCAGGTTTAAGTCTGAATTGTGGGACAGGACTAACATAAACTGGAGGTTGGACCTGTTTCGTGGGCCATTTCCTGAAGTGCGAAAGACCACAGGCCATTGATTATTGATTGCCAGTAATTCTGGGTTCAGTAATTTAGTCTTCAGCTGATGTGGCAGAATGTAAGTGCAGTTCTACTTCGATCCCTTCATTTGCACCGTTTGGCATGGGGATGATGCAGATGTTGGCCATATTACAAGCAGCAGTCTTCAAAATGGCTGCATAGTAGGGACTGGGAAATACTTCACAAGCAATTTTACTGCTGAGTTCCCAGATAAATTTGTTTTTCAAAATTCCCGTTTGGGGCATGTTTGTCACGAGAGTTTGGTGAATAGAGCAGTCTCTTTTGTCTTAGGAATATTTCAGATCCAGGACCAATTCACAGAAGAAAGATTTATATTCTCACACACTGATGTGCTTCAGTGCTCTCCTTGCACACCATGAATATGTGAGAGATAAGTGAAGCATCGGATGACTTCCTTTCTTATACTATTTCATCTTTTTTCTCTATTGTCATTATACAGGTCCATTTAAGAAATGTCTATTACTTGAGTTTAACTAGAATCTAGGCAGCACAAGGCTTTGAGTAAAGGACTCAATCTCAAAGTTACATAGCCAATGAGAATAAAATAAGTATAGACAAATAGACAAGGCTCAGAGTAAAATATGATTACTGATGAAAAGGGTAAAATACTATCTATCTAAACATACTCGTTTTGAAACAAATCATGGTTCCCCTATATTGACAAAAAAAGCAATGACATAAAATGGGGCATGGAATATAGTGCTTCCTAAGGTGAAGACAGTACGAACCTCAGAGATTGCTCCTAGCCTGTGTTCACAACAAGAATGCAAGCTCTCTGGAGCCCTTGCATCTTGTCTCTTATGCTCCCTACTTCCATCTCTACTCACCTTTCTTGGCACCTTCACATCTCTGTGTACTGTGTACTTCAATGCTGAGTACTAGAGTCTGCTTTATAGCTCTCCTGGTTTGACAGACCCATGCCATTTCCTCATATAAAAACCTAAGCTCTCGATCTTCATCTCCTTGTTCATCTCTCAGAACACTATCGACATTGCTGGGTTATCATTCTCCACATTCTGGGCCCTCAGCTGGTAGACCTAGGAGCTCATGTGCATCTCTCACGTATCAGACTTATTCACAAATGGATTAACTCTACCTTAATGACTTCATCTGATATAGCTTCTTGTTTATACTGGGTTCCATACCACTCTTCTGTGCGATCAGTTTTTCCTTCAAAAGATTTGGAAACTATTGCAACCCTAGAGATAGACGGAAAAAAAACAAGCAGAAAAAACTATAAACTCATTTTGCATATAAATTTATAGAACCTAACTCATGAAAACAGAAATAATATCAAGAACGTGTTGGGCCTCAAAGACAGCAAATCCTGTAAGGCTTCGTCCAAACAGGCCATGTATATAGAGAGGTTTCTGACCATAGCCCTTGTAATCCTTTGGTAATAGCCCATCATTTTTAGTGTGAAAAAGTGCTTGCAGGAGATTCTTCTAGGTATGCTATTGACTAAAATTTTTAAAATGGAACAAGGTCAGTTGAAAAACAGTCTTTAAAAAAACAAAAGCAAGTGCTCCTTCCTAGGAACAGCTCAGCTCACACTCAGAGTGAACAGGAATGGCTAACAAAATCTGTTGGCTCAGCCAGAGATTCAAAAAACCACAAATATACCAATGGAACTTTCATTATTACTTGCTAATTTGTGCCATATTTTTTTTTCTTACCAGAGACTAGCATCAAATATATCTTGTCCCTATATATTGGCTTCTCTGCTGCAAGAGGAAAACGGGACAAGACCAAGAAATCTCTGTTTTCTGGCTTATTAAAAGCTTTCTTTCATGGGACGGTAGAAATAGCCCAGAAGAGAAGTCAGACAGAAAAAAACGTTCAGGGAGGGAGGGTAAAGGTAAATTGATGTCAAAAGGTAAGTTAACAAAAGATTACAGGAGTGGAGGAGCAAAAGAAGCTCTGTACCAGTGGAACTCTGTAAACTGTGGAGGACAATCAGGGACATTTCTACCCCCAGAGTCTTTTAATTATCAAAGTTGGAATCACTATCCTTGCACTAGCAGACTCAACCCCTTGCTGGGACCAACACTGTTTTGAATCTTGTGGCTCGAGGATTTCTAGGCCAATAGTTTGGATAGCATAGCATGAAGTCAGTCCTGTTATGGTTCCACTTCTCCCTGATGTACCAATTCAAAGAACAGGTCCCTGTCTGTTCCTACTTGTTCTCACCTGTCCTCCTAGAGGTTTGGTTCCAGCCTTCGAATATAGGCCTCACCACTGAAAACACAGTACTTGCGATCGAAACTTCTCTGTATTGAATATCCATCCATTTCCAGAATCACAATCTCAGTTCTATATGTCCCTTGTTGGACCTCCCCAACAACAATGCCTGGTTGTCTGAACCACTGTGTATTTCTTATCACCATTCATTCCAGACAAAATATTCTACCTGGCTGACTGGTCTTGTTCTTCATCATACGCTGTTGAGTAGATACCCTAAGACCATGACTCATCTATCTGTTGCTTTGATTGACTAATCTCACAGCTTCAGGTGTTCCTGGTCTGGTCTACTTCCTCTGACCAATACCACTTCCAGAAAACATGCTAAGAAAGAAATATGTTCCACAGATACACAGAGGAATCATAAGGTTTAGCAGATGAAAGAGTTCTATTATCCTGTGCAGAAGGAAGTAATGTACATTGTTTTTTTTTTTTTAATACACTTTTTATTTTGAAATAATTTCAAACTTACAGGACAGTTGCAAAAATAATACAAAACCCTGAGATTTCCAACTGACAACCATCCAGATACCCAAGATCCACCAACTTTTAACAATTGCTACATCCATCCATCCCATCCATTCATCTATTTTCTAAGCACTTGAGTATGGTTGTATACATCATGCTCCTTGAACACGTAATACTTTTCTATACTTTTTCTAAGAAATAAGACATTATTTATGCAACCACCTGAAGTACAGCAATCAAGTTCAGGAAATTTAACAATGATTATAAAGCTTACAGTCTGAATTCCAATTTTTAAAAAAATTCCCAGTAGTGTCCTCCTGGGCATTTCATCCTCTATTATTAGATCCAGTCTAATATCAAGCATTGCATTTAGGTGCCATTGTCTTTTTAGTCTGTCTCTCTTTTAAACTGTGGAAACATATATACAACATGAATTTCCCCTTCACAGAATTAGGAAGAGCTCCTACCTCTTTAATTTTTTTGGAAAAGTTTAAGAAGGACTAGTGTCAATTCTTCTCTGAATGTTTGGTAAAATTCACCAGTAAAGTGATATGGTCCTGGACTTTTTTTGTTTGGAGGTTTTTTAAATTACTGATTCAAACTTTTGTTATTGGTCTGTTGAGAGCATCTATTTCTTCTTGAGTTAGTTTAGGTAATTTGTGTGTTTCTAGGAGTTTGTCCATTTCATCTACGATGTCTAAGTTGTCAAAGTTATTCATAATATTCTCTTATAATCTTTAAAGGGATTTGATTTCTATGGGGTGAGTAGTAATGTACCCTCTGTCATTTCTGATTTTTGTTATTTGCAGTTCTTTCTCTTTTTTTCATTCTCAGTATAGCTAAAGATTTTTTTTATTTTATAGATCTTTTCAAAGAACTAACTTGGGTTTTGTTGATTTTCTCTATTCTCAATTTCATTTATCTCCACTCTAATCTTTATTATTTCCTTTCTTCTGCTAACTTTCAGTTTAATTTGCTCTTTTTCTAGTTCCTCCAGGTATGGGGTTAGGTTACTGATTCAAAATCTTCTTTTTCAAAGTACGCATTCAGAGCTATAAATTTCCCTCTCAGCACTGCCTTGGCTGTCTCCCATAGGTTTTTGTATGCTGCTGTATCCTCATTTTCATTTGTTTCAAGATACTTCCTGATTTCCCTTGTGATTTCTTTTTTGACCCAATGGTTGTTTGAGTGTATCATTTAATTTCCACATGTTTGTGAATTTCCCAGTTCTCCCTCTAACATTGTTCTCTAGTTTCATTCCATTGTGGTTCCCTTTTGAGAGAACTGTGTAAAGAGCGAATCAAACTCTCAATGCTATGTGAAGCATATGGGGTATTTCTTAAGGGTATTCTAGGCATGACAGAGGCTATTAAGACTCACACTTAGAACCTGCTTCCACTCCTGCTGATTTCTCAGAAGAATGGACTGGTTCTCAAGGAGACCCCTAAAAAATAATTTAGGAAGTGGAAGAACCTGGAAGAGAGGTATTATCCCCATCTTCTCTTCCTCAAGAGTTTGTTACATAGTTGGCCTTGGTTTCCCTGAATGATAGCCCAAGCATCAGAGTAATGGGCAAGGGACTGATTACAACTTGTGAAGATTAGAGGATTGACTTGGTAGTGGACTTGCCCTCCGAAACCAGAAAAATTTAAACTCAGTTCTGAGGGAGGAAATAAAACATTTCAGGGAAAGTTGCTAGGCTAGATGCTCTGGAGGACACAGAAAGAAGCAGCACAACTGAGACTATCTAGTCATGTTTAGGTTAAAAGCGGGGGGTGGGGGGGTGAAGGAGGATTTGTCAGTGCAATACTTAGGGATTTAGATAGTTATATACCAAAGTAAATTGTATGGGTAACATTTGAAATGCTATCATAAGGAAGTACATATGAAATAGAAAAAGACTGTTCTCAAACTAGGCACATATCAAATATTAGACTAACCAAAAAAAGATACCTTTGCATACTAAGAGTTAATGTACCATTAAGTGATTCAAAATTGAAATACACAATGGAAGGGTATATACTTTTTAAAGCATTTTAGACTATCTGCAAGAAATCTAATTATGCTAAAAAATCGCTTTTATGACAGTTTTCTCTTAAGCACAAGAGCAAGCAATGCTATTCTACACTTAATTCTATCCACAATGAACTGTCTGCTGGTATGCTACTGACACAATCCTCAAAAATAAGAGAAAAAATGATCTTTTCTTATACTGAAACTTACAACAGTGAGAAAAGGAAAGCTGTCTAGAATGAATACTGACAATGGACTTCAAGTCAGCACTTTTAGAAATATTAAGAGGGCATCAATAGCTGTTAGAGCTGGATGGGACTCAAATTAGAAATAATAGGCTTTCTGACTACAGACAGTAAAAGTCAAAATGGTTCCCAAAAGAATGAATTCTTGCAAGTGATTCCTGAGAGAGAAAAAGGGAAAAGACATCCAAAGAATGAGGAGAAATTTCAAAGGTGATTGTGATGAATTTAAAAGGAATTAGTGGAAAGGGTCTGGTCTTGGCATTCAGATACTTGGATTCTGGTTGTGATTCCAACTCACTTTCTTTGAGATCTTGCCACAATCACAGTTAAGATCTAAATTAGGAAAGTTATATAGTCTCTTTGAGCTTCAGTTTCATTACTTTTAAAATAGGGGTTCAAACTAGATGAACTAGTATTCTACTTCTAATAGTATTCTATAATATCATTATATCAAACTAGACTTTAAAAAGATACAAACAAAAGAAGGAAGAAGGTGCAAAAAAAGAAAAAAAAGTCTGCTGATGAGATTTGTGGTGACTTGGAACTATGTACTCCAGAAAAACATGTTCTTAAACAACTCCTGTGGGTGTGAACCCATTGTAAATAGGACCTTTGGATGAGGTTACTTCAGTTAGGGTGTGGCCCAAAGGACTCAGAATGGGTCTTAATCTTATTACTGAAAGCCCTATAGGGAAGGCCACAGAGAGAGGAAAAGCCAGAAGGAGTAGCCAGAAGCTGAATGTCAATGGAACCCAGAAGAAGCCTCCACGTGCACTAACTACCAAGTGAGAGGAAAGCTAAGGATCAAGGATCACTGGCAGCCAGCCCCAGAATGCCCTGGTCATCTGAGAGAAAGTATCACCTTGATGATGCCTTGATTTTGGACTTCTCCTAGCCTCAAAACTGAGCCAATAGATTCCCATTGTTTAAGCCAAACCATTTCATGGTATTTGCTATGGCAGCTAGGAAACTAAAACAAGACTGAAGATGAAAGAATTAATGAAGCCTAGTCACAGGAAGGCTAAAGAACTGAAGAAACTGAAGCTCATAAAAAAATGCTAGAAACCATTTTTTAAAAAGAGTTTCTTAAAGTAAGAAGGAAGCAAGAAAGTTTAGGCAAAAAGCTTAGAAAAGTCAATCAATTTTTACTGGGCCCTTAGCTTAAATTCTGAGAAATAAAAATAAAACAGCTCCTACCTATAAGGGTCTCATAATCCAATAGGACACATTACTTAAAGTAAAATGCGACAAGCAGATTTCATTTTAACAGATGATAGGACGATTACTCTCTTATTTTCACTGTCTCTAAACTGCAAAGGTGGACCAAACAACAGAAAAAAGGAGTTGAAGCTTAGGATCAGGAATGAGAGAGCAGCTAACTGATTCAAATGGGGTCATATCTCCAAGCACTCAAATTCTCTGATGCTTAGGCAACTAACAAATCACAGGAGGACAACTGTCCATAACCTCCAAGTGATGCTGGAAAACAAAAGAGGAGGCCAAAGTCTAGAAATGGGCAAATGCTCTGATTTTCAAAAAAGGGAAAGGAGTAGAGCCTAAAACCAGAAGCCAGTGGATTAGGCACTGACCCCTGACAAATTGCTACGTAGAGTCAACTGTCAGACATTTAGACAAGAAGACAGCACTAGAATCTGCATGGATTCACCAAGAATAACTCCTCCTAAACTAATGGTTTTATTTATGACTTAAGGCACATGGCAAAGACTATAGTTATATTTGTAGATTTAATATGGTAAAATGAGCACCAAATGAAAGGATAAAGGCAGGTGGGTGGGGATGATGATGGAATAGTAAAGGGAAAAGTCTCAGCATTCAAAAGAACATATGGGGAGAGGCGGGGCAAGATGGCAGACTGGTGAGCTGTATGTTTTAGTTACTCCTCCAGGAAAGTAGGTAAAAAGCCAGGAACTGCGTGGACTGGACACCACAGAGCAATCTGTCTTTGGGCATACTTCATACAACACTCATGAAAACGTGGAACTGCTGAGATCAGCGAAATCTGTAAGTTTTTGCGACCAGGGGACCCGCGCCCCTCCCTGACAGGCTCAGTCCCGGGGGAGGAGGGGCTGTCAGCTCCAGGAAGGAGAAGGGAGAATTGCAGTGGCTGCTCTCATCGGAAACTCATTCTACTGATTCAAACTCCAACCATAGATACACTGAGGCCAGACACCAGAGACTCTGAGAGCAGCCAGCCCAGCAGAGAGGAGACGGGCATAGAAGGAAAACAACACGAGAAGCTCCAAAGTAAAAGCAGAGGATTTTTGGAGTTCTGGTGAACACAGAAAGGGGAAGGGCGGAGATCAGGCCTTGAGGCGCATATGCAAATCCCGAAGCAAGGCTGATCTCTCTGCCCAGGGCACCTTTCCTTAATGGCCCTGGTTGCTTTGTCTATTAGCATTTCAATAACCCATTAGATCTCTGAGGAGGGCCGTTTTTTTTTTTTTTTTTTTTTTTTTTTTCAATCCCTTTTGCTTTTTCTAAAACAATTACTCTAAGAAGCTCAATACAGAAAGCTTCAAAGAATTGAAATTTGGGCACGTCAAGTCAAGAGCAGAAATAAGAGAGCTCTGAGACAAAAGACAATAATCTAGTGGCTGAGAAAATTCACTAAACAACACAACTTCCCAAGAAAAGGGGGGTGTCCGCTCACAGCCACCATCCTGGTGGACAGGAAACACTCCTGCCCATCGCCAGCCCCATAGCCCAGAGCTGCCCCAGACAACCCAGTGTGACGGAAGTGCTTCAAATAACAGGCACACACCACAAAACTGGGCGTGGACATTAGCCTTCCCTGCAACCTCAGCTGAATGTCCCAGAGCTGGGAAGGGGGAGCAGTGTGAATTAACAGAGCCCCATTCAGCCATCATTTGAGCAGACTGGGAGCCTCCCAACACAGCCCAGCAGCCCAGAACTGCCCTGGGGGGACGGCACTCACCTGTGACATAGCACAGTCATCCCTCAACAGAGGACCCGGGGTGCACAGCCTGGAAGAGGGGCCCACTTGCAAGTCTCAGGAGCCATATGCCAATACCAAAGACTTGTGGGTCAGTGGCAGAGACAAACTGTGGCAGGACTGAACTGAAGGATTAGACTATTGCAGTAGCTTTAAAACTCTAGGATCATCAGGGAGATTTGATTGTTAGGGCCACCCCCCCTCCCCGACTGCCCAGAAACACGCCCCACATACAGGGCAGGCAACACCAACTACACACGCAAGCTTGGGACACCAATTGGGCCCCACAAGACTCACTCCCCCACTCACCAAAAAGGCTAAGCAGGGGAGATCTGGCTTGTGGAGAACAGGTGGCTCGTGGACGCCACCTGCTGGTTAGTTAGAGAAAGTGTACTCCACGAAGCTGTAGATCTGATAAATTAGAGATAAGGACTTCAACTGGTCTACAAACCCTAAAAGAACCCTATCAAGGACAGCAAATGCCACGAGGCCAAAAACAACAGAAAATTATAAAGCATATGAAAAAACCAGACGATATGGATAACCCAAGCCCAAGCACCCAAATCAAAAGACCAGAAGAGACACACCTAGAGCAGCTACTCAAAGAACTAAAGATGAACAATGAGACCCTAGTACGGGATATGAAGGAAATCAAGAAGACCCTAGAAGAGCATAAAGAAGACATTGCAAGACTAAATAAAAAAATGGATGATCTTATGGAAATTAAAGAAACTGTTGACCAAATTAAAAAGATTCTGGACACTCATAGTACAAGACTAGAGGAAGTTGAACAACGAATCAGTGACCTGGAAGATGACAGAATGGAAAATGAAAGCATAAAAGAAAGAATGGGGAAAAAAAATTGAAAAACTCGAAATGGACCTCAGGGATATGATAGATAATATGAAGCGTCCGAATATAAGACTCATTGGTGTCCCAGAAGGGGAAGAAAAGGGTAAAGGTCTAGGAAGAGTATTCAAAGAAATTGTTGGGGAAAACTTCCCAAATCTTCTAAACAACATAAATACACAAATCATAAATGCTCAGCGAACTCCAAATAGAATAAATCCAAAAAAAACCCACTCCGAGACATATACTGATCACACTGTCAAACACAGAAGAGAAGGAGCAAGTTCTGAAAGCAGCAAGAGAAAAGCAATTCACCACATACAAAGGAAACAGCATAAGACTAAGTAGTGACTACTCAGCAGCCACCATGGAGGCGAGAAGGCAATGGCACGATATATTTAAAATTCTGAGAGAGAGGAATTTCCAGCCAAGAATACTTTATCCAGCAAAGCTCTCCTTCAAATTTGAGGGAGAGCTTAAATTTTTCACAGACAAAGAAATGCTGAGAGAATTTGCTAACAAGAGACCTGCCCTACTGGAGATACTAAAGGGAGCCCTACAGACAGAGAAACAAAGACAGGACAGAGAGACTTGGAGAAAGGTTCAGTACTAAAGAGATTCGGTATGGGTACAATAAAGGATATTAATAGAGAGAGGGAAAAATATGGCAAACATAATCCAAAGGATAAGATGGCCGATTCAAGAAATGCCTTCACGGTCTTAACGTTGAATGTAAATGGATTAAACTCCCCAATTAAAAGATATAGATTCGCAGAATGGATCAAAAAAAATGAACCATCAATATGTTGCATACAAGAGACTCATCTTAGACACAGGGACACAAAGAAATTGAAAGTGAAAGGATGGAAAAAAATATTTCATGCAAGCTACAGCCAAAAGAAAGCAGGTGTAGCAATATTAATCTCAGATAAAATAGACTTCAAATGCAGGGATGTTTTGAGAGACAAAGAAGGCCACTACATACTAATAAAAGGGGCAATTCAGCAAGAAGAAATAACAATCGTAAATGTCTATGCACCCAATCAAGGTGCCACAAAATACATGAGAGAAACATTGGCAAAACTAAAGGAAGCAATTGATGTTTCCACAATAATTGTGGGAGACTTCAACACATCACTCTCTCCTATAGATAGATCAACCAGACAGAAGACCAATAAGGAAATTGAAAACCTAAACAATCTGATAAATGAATTAGATTTAACAGACATCTACAGGACATTACATCCCAAATCACCAGGATACACATACTTTTCTAGTGCTCACGGAACTTTCTCCAGAATAGATCATATGCTGGGACATAAAACAAGCCTCAATAAATTTAAAAAGATTGAAATTATTCAAAGCACATTCTCTGACCACAATGGAATACAATTAGAAGTCAATAACCATCAGAGACTTAGAAAATTCACAAATACCTGGAGGTTAAACAACACACTCCTAAACAATCAGTGGGTTAAAGAAGAAATAGCAAGAGAAATTGCTAAATATATAGAGACGAATGAAAATGAGAACACAACATACCAAAACCTATGGGATGCAGCAAAAGCAGTGCTAAGGGGGAAATTTATAGCACTAAACGCATATATTAAAAAGGAAGAAAGAGCCAAAATCAAAGAACTAATGGATCAACTGAAGAAGCTAGAAAATGAACAGCAAACCAATCCTAAACCAAGTAGAAGAAAAGAAATAACAAGGATTAAAGCAGAAAGAAATGACATAGAGAACAAAAAAACAATAGAAAGGATAAATATCACCAAAAGTTGGTTCTTTGAGAAGATCAACAAGATTGACAAGCCCCTAGCTAGACTGACAAAATCAAAAAGAGAGAAGACCCATATAAACAAAATAATGAATGAAAAAGGTGACATAACTGCAGATCCTGAAGAAATTAAAAAAATTATAAGAGGATATTATGAACAACTGTATGGCAACAAACTGGATAATGTAGAAGAAATGGACAATTTCCTGGAAACATATGAACAACCTAGACTGACCAGAGAAGAAATAGAAGACCTCAACCAACCCATCACAAGCAAAGAGATCCAATCAGTCATCAAAAATCTTCCCACAAATAAATGCCCAGGGCCAGATGGCTTCACAGGGGAATTCTACCAAACTTTCCAGAAAGAACTGACACCAATCTTACTCAAACTCTTTCAAAACATTGAAAAAAATGGAACACTACCTAACTCATTTTATGAAGCTAACATCAATCTAATACCAAAACCAGGCAAAGATGCTACAAAAAAGGAAAACTACCGGCCAATCTCCCTAATGAATATAGATGCAAAAATCCTCAACAAAATACTTGCAAATCGAATCCAAAGACACATTAAAAAAATCATACACCATGACCAAGTGGGGTTCATTCCAGGCATGCAAGGATGGTTCAACATCAGAAAAACAATCAATGTATTACAACACATTAAAAACTCGAAAGGGAAAAATCAATTGATCATCTCAATAGATGCTGAAAAAGCATTTGACAAAATCCAACATCCCTTTTTGATAAAAACACTTCAAAAGGTAGGAATTGAAGGAAACTTCCTCAACATGATAAAGAGCATATATGAAAAACCCACAGCCAGCATAGTACTCAATGGTGAGAGACTGAAAGCCTTCCCTCTAAGATCAGGAACAAGACAAAGATGCCCGCTGTCACCACTGTTATTCAACATTGTGCTGGAAGTGCTAGCCAGGGCAATCCAGCAAGACAAAGAAATAAAGGCATCCAAATTGGAAAAGAAGAAGTAAAACTGTCATTGTTTGCAGATGATATGATCTTATATCTAGAAAACCCTGAGAAATCAACGATACACCTACTAGAGCTAATAAACAAATTTAGCAAAGTAGCGGGATACAAGATTAATGCACATAAGTCAGTAATGTTTCTATATGCTAGAAATGAACAAACTGAAGAGACACTCAAGAAAAAGATACCATTTTCAATAGCAACTAAAAAAATCAAGTACCTAGGAATCAACTTAACCAAAGATGTAAAAGACCTATACAAAGAAAACTACATAACTCTACTAAAAGAAATAGAAGGGGACCTTAAAAGATGGAAAAATATTCCATGTTCATGGATAGGAAGGCTAAATGTCATTAAGATGTCAATTCTACCCAAACTCATCTACAGATTCAATGCAATCCCAATCAAAATTCCAACAACCTACTTTGCAGACTTGGAAAAGCTAGTTATCAAATTTATTTGGAAAGGGAAGATGCCTCGAATTGCTAAAGACACTCTAAAAAAGAAAAACGAAGTGGGAGGACTTACACTCCCTGACTTTGAAGCTTATTATAAAGCCACAGTTGCCAAGACAGCATGGTACTGGCACAAAGATAGACATATAGATCGATGGAATCGAATTGAGAATTCAGAGATAGACCCTCAGATCTATGGCCGACTGATCTTTGATAAGGCCCCCAAAGTCACCGAACTGAGCCATAATGGTCTTTTCAACAAATGGGGCTGGGAGAGTTGGATATCCATATCCAAAAGAATGAAAGAGGACCCCTACCTCACCCCCTACACAAAAATTAACTCAAAATGGACCAAAGATCTCAATATAAAAGAAAGTACCATAAAACTCCTAGAAGATAATGTAGGAAAACATCTTCAAGACCTTGTATTAGGAGGCCACTTCCTAGACTTTACACCCAAAGCACAAGCAACAAAAGAGAAAATAGATAAATGGGAACTCCTCAAGCTTAGAAGTTTCTGCACCTCAAAGGAATTTCTCAAAAAGGTAAAGAGGCAGCCAACTCAATGGGAAAAAATTTTTGGAAACCATGTATCTGACAAAAGACTGATATCTTGCATATACAAAGAAATCCTACAACTCAATGACAATAGTACAGACAGCCCAATTATAAAATGGGCAAAAGATATGAAAAGACAGTTCTCTGAAGAGGAAATACAAATGACCAAGAAACACATGAAAAAATGTTCAGCTTCACTAGCTATTAGAGAGATGCAAATTAAGACCACAATGAGATACCATCTAACACCGGTTAGAATGGCTGCCATTAAACAAACAGGAAACTACAAATGCTGGAGGGGATGTGGAGAAATTGGAACTCTTATTCATTGTTGGTGGGACTGTATAATGGTTCAGCCACTCTGGAAGTCAGTCTGGCAGTTCCTTAGAAAACTAGATATAGAGCTACCATTCGATCCAGCGATTGCACTCCTCGGTATATACCCGGAAGATCGGAAAGCAGTGACACGAACAGATATCTGCACGCCAATGTTCATAGCAGCATTATTCACAATTGCCAAGAGATGGAAACAACCCAAATGTCCTTCAACAGATGAGTGGATAAATAAAATGTGGTATATACACACGATGGAATACTACGCGGCAGTAAGAAGGAACGATCTGGTGAAACATATGACAACATGGATGAACCTTGAAGACATAATGCTGAGCGAAATAAGCCAGGCACAAAAAGAGAAATATTATATGCTACCACTAATGTGAACTTTGAAAAATGTAAAACAAATGGTTTATAATGTAGAATGTAGGGGAACTAGCAGTAGAGAGCAATTAAGGAAGGGGGAACAATAATCCAGGAAGAACAGATAAGCTATTTAACGTTCTGGGGATGCCCAGAAATGACTATGGTCTGTTAATTTCTGATGGTTGTAGTAGGAACAAGTTCACTGAAATGTTGCTATATTATGTAACTTTCTTGGGGTAAAGTAGGAACATGTTGGAAGTTAAGCAGTTATCTTAGGTTAGTTGTCTTTTTCTTACTCCCTTGCTATGGTCTCTTTGAAATGCTCTTTTATTGTATGTTTGTTTTCTTTTTAACTTTTTTTTTCATACAGGTGATTTGAAAAAAGAAGGGAAAGTAAAAAAAAAAAAAAAAAAAAAAAAAAAAGAAAAAAGACAAACAAGGGGAAAAAAAAAAAAAAAAGATGTAGTGCCCCCTTGAGGAGCCTGTGGAGAATGCAGGGGTATTCGCCTACCCCACCTCCATGGTTGCTAACATGACCACAGACATAGGGGACTGGTGGTTTGATGGGTTGAGCCCTCTACCATAAGTTTTACCCTTGGGAAGACGGTTGCTGCAAAGGAGAGGCTAGGCCTCCCTGTATTTGTGCCTAAGAGTCTCCTCCTGAATGCCTCTTTGTTGCTCAGATGTGGCCCTCTCTCTCTGGCTAAGCCAACTTGAAAGGTGAAATCACTGCCCTCCCCCCTACGTGGGATCAGACACCCAGGGAAGTGAATCTCCCTGGCAATGTGGAATATGACTCCCAGGGAGGAATGTAGACCTGGCACCGTGGGACGGAGAACATCTTCTTGACCAAAAGGGGGATGTGAAAGGAAATGAAATAAGCTTCAGTGGCAGAGAGATTCCAAAAGGAGCCGAGAGGTCACTCTGGTGGGCACTCTTATGCACACTTTAGACAACCCTTTTTAGGTTCTAAAGAATTGGGGTAGCTGGTGGTGGATACCTGAAACTATCAAACTACAACCCAGAACCCATGAATCTCGAAGACATTTGTATAAAAATGTAGCTTATGAGGGGTGACAATGGGATTGGGAAAGCCATAAGGACCAAACACCACTTTGTCTAGTTTATGGATGGATGTGTAGAAAAGTAGGGGAAGGAAACAAACAGACAAAGGTACCCAGTGTTCTTTTTTACTTCAATTGCTCTTTTTCACTCTAATTATTATTCTTGTTATTTTTGTGTGTGTGCTAATGAAGGTGTCAGGGATTGATTTAGGTGATGAATGTACAACTATGTAATGGTACTGTAAACAATCGAAAGTACAATTTGTTTTGTATGACTGCGTGGTATGTGAATATATCTCAATAAAATGATGATTTAAAAAAAAAAAAAAAAAAAAAAAAAGAACATATGGATCAAGTCTCAACATTCAAAAGAACTTTCTAACAGTTAGGGTTAGCAAAAATGGAACTGACTACTTAATATTTAATGAGTTCCCCATCCTTGGAGCAATTTAAACTGCGGCTAACTACTTGTTGGGGATTATGTAGAAGACATATATATCTGACTGGGATTGGATTAAATGACTTCCAAGATTCTTTTCATTAGAAGGATTTTCCTGTTTATTTCTGCATCTGATTGCTATGTCAAATTTGTCTCAGTGGGTTTTTAAGAAATAAATCTTAACCCCCAAGTAACCACTCTAGCCTAGCAGCTGACGCTACCACCCCAAGCTGTTCTGCACTGTATCCCTGACCTACTACAGTTACAAGTATAACATCCACAGAGACCAATCCTGTAGAAGAAAAGTCCTTTTCCTTTAAAGGTGAAGTTAGAGAAGAGATAATTAACTAATTGCATAAGGTATCAAATTTAGAAACATGCAATTTAAACAAAAGTAAATTTATCATCCTGCAAATTCACTCCAACAAATGTGTTGACTGGGTCAAATTAATGGCTCTAAGGTAGCAAGAATTATGTGACCATAATTTAAATCTGATTTTTCTTACAAAAAAGAGAGTACATTCTTATTGTATGACATAACTTTAAAAAGCATTACCTTGTATTTATACAGCACTTTTCAACTTTGCTAAGTTGTTTTGCATCATCATTTTGCAGATGGGCAAGGTTCACAGAAATTAACTGTTCTTATGTCCCCTCTGCAGGACTGTGGACTCTGAGGTTTCACATTAATTATTCAATAAAGAAACAAAGTGATCTATCCAAGATCTCATAACTAACAGGTGACAAAGCATGCAAAAGATTTCTTTAAGCAATCTTAAAGATTGTCTACTGAATTCTATTAAGTTTAAAGTTCTTTCTCCCCACAATGATAGTGAGTTCTGATTTTAGAAGGTATATAATAAAATTCAACAAGATGTAGGCTGGGTTTTGCTTGTTTGTTTGTTTTCCAGAAAATATATCAACATTGAGGAAAATACAAACAGTTTGTTTTACTTGCCCAAACTGAGTTAGTATGTGTTCTGGGTATTTTTCTTCTATTTATTTTAATCATGTACGTAAATGCATATATCACTTTACAGCAGAAGTTTAAAATCTTGAAGTCCAATTTATCAATGATTTTTCCTTTTTTGTGTTCTAAGAAATCTTTGCCTACCTCAAGTCTTTGAAGATATTTTCCTATGAAGATATTTTCTGCTAGAAGCTTTATAGTTTTAGCTTTTATACTTAGACCTATGATCTTTCTCAAGTTTACTTTTGTGATTGGCATGAGGTAAAGGTTAAGTTTCATTTTTTCCATACAGATATGTGGCTGTTGGAACAGCTCCGTTAGTTGAAAGACTTCCTAAATCCATTTAATTATGTTGCCACTTTTGTTAAAAATGACAATTGACCACATATGTGTGGGCCTATTTCTGGACTCTGTTCCATTCCATTGATTTCTCTGTCTCTCCTTATACCAATATTACAAAGTACTAATTACTGTCATTTAACAGTAAGTTCTGAAATCTGAAATAGTGTTAGTCCTCAGCTTTTTTTTTTTTCAAGGCCCTTTGCATATCCATATAAATTTTGGAATCAGCACACCAATTTCTAAAAAAAAAGAAAAGTCTATTGGGATTTTGATTATGACTGCATTGAGTCTATGAATAAGAATGGACAGAACTGACATCTAATATTATCAAGTTTTCTGATCTATTAATATGGTATATCTTTCCATTTATTCAGGTCATCTTTCATTTCTCTTGGCAGTGTTTTGTAGTTTTCAGTGTAGAGATCTTGTTTATCTTTTGTTAAATTCATTCCTAAGTATTTTATGTTTTTTGTTGCTAGTATATAGAAATACAATTGATTTTTTGCATATTGACCTAGTAACTGTGGCTGTAGTGAATTTACTTATTCTAGTAGATTTTCCACATACACAACCATGTCATCTATACATATTATCACTTAAAACCATTTAACTTACATGAACTATATTTCAGACCCCCAACCAGACGACTTTAGGCATGAATAATTTAAAATAGTAGGTTGTATAACTCCTTAATCTTCAATTTTCTCTACTGTTAGTTCACTGACTGGAAAAATAAAGAATTCCTGAATATTTGAATAAATTATCTGGAGCTGGAAAAGAGTTTTTGCTGTTAAATATAATGATCAGTTCAGTGATCTTGAATGAATTCACAGTTTGGGTAACTTCCTCTACTACTTTTTCAGTATGATTTTCCATATCATAATCAATTCTTGAGTAAAGATTAGGCAACAAATACGGACTCTAAATTTGGGCAAGAAACTGAGTGGGAGATATGTTACAGCCTGTTGTGTGGCTGCTTTATCTACAAAATAGGTACATGAAACCAGAGATTTAATTTCTATATAATTTCAGAAGTTACTATCAAGGAGGAAGATTCACAAACTTTGACTGTTAATTCATTTTTAAAACTATCCCTAAATGTCTGTATAGAAAAGATTTTTATTTAAAAACCAAGGTATTTTATTATCTCATTACAAATTTAAAACTCTAAAATTTGTGTATTTATCTGTACTTACCCAAATATTCTACCATTAAATAAAATTATTTAACTTAATATTCATATTTAATATTTATTTTTATTAAATAAAATATTTAACTAACTATATAGCAAGAGGTCAGGTGAAATCTGGCTAGCAGGCTTTTCTTGAAGAAAAGAAGTGACCAGAGTACACCAACCACCTAAGAGCAACAACAGTTAGGCTGAGCCTACCTGAATGTTAGAATATGTAATTATTGCTCACCACATAAATAGTATACTGCAAGTCATATATATGCAATTATAGCCAATGAATTTTTATAGTATGCCTCAGAAACATTCAAACAAGGTAGCAACAAAAAGACTTCGACAGAATATTTCTCTCAGAAAGATTTTTCTTCAGAAAGTTCTTCCAAGGACTATTTCAGCCACCTCTTCCTTCACAGGGCTCTCTATGTCCACCCTTGCCCTACTGTTACCAAAAGTGTCCTGTCAAAATATAATTCAGAAGACAGGGGCAAACAGAGAAGGCAGTTCCAAACACGTGTCCCTCCCCAGAAACATCAAAAACAAGCAGAAACTGCCAGAACCAACTTTGTCAGAATTCTGGAAAGCAATCAAAAGTTTACAGCAACCAAGAGACTGCTGAATCAAGAAAAAGGCAACTTTAAAACAGAAGAAAAACTCTGTGGCATTTTTACTTGCCTTTATCCTACCCCATCTCTGGCTTGACGGCAGTCTTGAAGACAGCAGCCTACATTCCCAGTGTGGGACTCTGGTCTCTGGTTTCAGAGGGAACAAACCAGACCTTATTTGCAAATTATTGTGTTCGTGTTTTCCAATTTGTCTGAAGGTTACCTGGAGGACTGACTCAAGGCACTCTTCTCTGTTTCACCTAATGCAGAATTCACTCAGGGTGGGAAAATAGCGGGCACCCCTGAAAATATTGTTATTGTAAGGCTAATGAAAAACCTGCAGCTGCCTGATTGTGGTTGAGACACAAAAGACTACTTAAAACCTGGGAGGAAAAACTGCAGACAGAATTTTTTTGGGAAATTAGGGCATTCAAAAGTGCCCTTCCATAGGGAGAATTTAGAAAGCCACCCACATGCCCAGGACAGGATGCATACTCAGAAAAGACCTGAGAAAACCCTAAGTTTTCACTTCTGACTGAACTCTAGGCTCAGCACAAGCAATAGGTGAAGGATAAGACAGAGTTGTAAACTGCCTGGCTGAGTGTTAAAGGTGTGCCCCAGCCCAGAGCCAATCTGCAGACTGAGAGAGGGTTTTTTTTTTCTTTTTTTTCCTTTAGTTCCTGGCATTCAAGGAAACCTTTGTCAAAACACAAGCTAAGGAACAGAGATTTCAGTGACCACATACAACAAGAAAAAGAGTCTTTGCAAAAACAGTTTGGGAAATTCACTAAACAAACAATACAATATTCAGCAATCAAGAACAGCAAACCCTGGAGAAGGGGGAGAATCAGATTTCCCGAGTCACCACATTTTAATATTCAAATGTCCAGTTCTCAACAACAAAAAAGTTATGAAGCATATAAAGAAAGAGGAAAATATGGCACATTCAAAGGAAAAACTTGACAGAAACCATCCCTGAAGAAGCCCCGACATTGGACTTACTAAAAAAAAAACATTAAGTCAAGTATCTTAAATAGGCTTAAACAGGTAAAACAAACCATGTACAAAGAACTAAAGGAAACCAGGAAAATTATTTATGAGTCACAATGAGAATATCAATAAAGAGATAAATTTAAAAAAGGAACCAAATAGAAATGCTGGACTGAAAAGTACAACTACTGAAATGGAAAATCCACTGGAGATTCAACAACAGATTCAAACAGGCAAAAGAAAGAATAGGCAACATGAAGGTAGGACAACTGAAATCATCTAGTCTAAGAAACAGAAAGAAAAAAGAGTGAAGACAAGTGAATAGAACCTCAGGGACCCATGGAACACCATCAAGTGGACTAACATATTAATTATGTTGGCCCAAAATTTCCAAAACTGATAAAAGACATCAATCTATGCATATGAGACACTCCACATACCCCAAGAAGGATAAACTCAAAGAAATACACACCAAAACACTTAATAAGCAAGCTGTCTAAAGCCAAAGAGAGAATCTTAAAGGCAATAAGAGAGAAGCCACTTGTCACATACAAAGGATCCTAAATAAGATTAACAGCCTATTTCTCCTCAGAAACCATGACGGCCAGAAGGCCGTGTGATGATATATCTAAAGTGCTAAAAAACAAAAAAACAAAGAAGGGGGAGAATCAAGATTTCCCGAGTTACCACATTAGAGAGTAACTCAAAGTCACACAAAGAAATAAAGATCTCCAGTAAAAGTAACTGCATAGGTAAATATGAAAGCCAACATTACTGTATTTTTGGTTTTAACTTCAATTTTTATTTCCTACATGATTCAAAAGACACATGCATAAAAAATAATCACAAACCTGTCTTATTAAGCACACAGTGTACAAATATGTAATTTGTGACATCAACAACATAAAAGGAAGGATGGAAAGAACAGGATTTTTGTATACTATTGAAGCTAAGTTGGTATCAATTCAAACTAGATTGTTACGAATTTAGGGTGCTAATTGTAATCCCTATGGTAACCACTAAAAATGTATCTAAAAAATATACAACCCCCCCCAAAAAAAATTCTGCCAGATTGTTGATTTTATTTATGAAACGACTCCTCTATAAACATATTTATATGTTCTTAGTAGAATTTGGAAATATGTGCCTGACCGAGGAGAAAAGAAAAAAGCAAAATAGCATGCCATTCAAGTATATTCCTTCTGTGATTTGATTTTCGAGGATACAGATGAAATTTGATTTTTTTTAATCATCATTTTATTGAGATATATTCACATACCACGCAGTCATACAAAACAAATTGTACTTTCGATTGTTTACAGTACCATTACATAGTTGTACATTCATCACCTAAATCAATCCCTGACACCTTCATTAGCACACACACAAAAATAACAAGAATAATAATTAGAGTGAAAAAGAGCAATTGAAGTAAAAAAGAACACTGGGTACCTTTGTCTGTTTGTTTCCTTCCCCTATTTTTCTACTCATCCATCCATAAACTAGACAAAGTGGAGTTTGGTCCTTATGGCATTCCCAATCCCACTGTCACCCCTCATAAGCTACATTTTTATACAACTGTCTTCGAGATTCATGGGTTCTGGGTTGTAGTTTAATACTTTCAGGTATCCACCACCAGCTACCCCAATTCTTTAGAACCTAAAAAAGGTTGTCTAAAGTGTGCATAAGAGTGCCCACCAGAGTGATCTCTCGGCTCGTTTTGGAATCTCTCTGGAACTGAAGCTTATTTCATTTCCTTTTACATCCCCCTTTTGGTCAAGATGATGTTCTCCGTCCCACGATGCCGGGTCTACATTCCTCCCCGGGAGTCATATTCCACGTTGCCAGGGAGATTCACTCCCCTGGGTGTCTGATCCCACGTAGGGGGGAAGGCAGTGATTTCACCTTTCAAGTTGGCTTAGCCAGAGAGAGAGGGCCACATCAGAGCAACAAAGAGGCATTCAGGAGGAGACTCTTAGGCACAAATATAGGGAGGCCTAGCCTCTCCTTTGCAGCAACCGTCTTCCCAAGGGTAAAACTTATGGTAGAGGGCTCAACCCATCAAAACACCAGTCCCCTATGTCTGTGGTGATGTTAGCAACCATGGAGGTGGGGTAGACGAATACCCCTGCATTCTCCACAGGCTCCTCAAGGGGGCACTACAACTTTTTTTTTTTTTCCCTTGTTTTTCTGTTTGTTTTTTTTTTTTTTTAACTTTCCCTTCTTTTTTAAATCAACTGTATGAAAAAAAAAAAGTTAAAAAGAAAACAAACATACAATAAAAGAACATTTCAAAGAGACCATAACAAGGGAGCAAGAAAAAGACAACTAACCTAAGATAACTGCTTAACTTCCAACATGTTCCTACTTTACCCCAAGAAAGTTACATAATATAGCAACATTTCTGTGAACTTGCTCCTACTATATCCATCAGAAATTAACAGACCATAGTCATTTCTGGGCATCCCCAGAACGTTAAATAGCTTATCTGTTCTTCTTGAATTATTCTTCCCCCTTCCTTAATTGCTCTCTACTGCTAGTTCCCCTACATTCTACATTATAAACCATTTGTTTTACATTTTTCAAAGTTCACATTAGTGGTAGCATATAATATTTCTCTTTTTGTGCCTGGCTTATTTCGCTCAGCATTATGTCTTCAAGGTTCATCCATGTTGTCATATGTTTCACCAGATCGTTCCTTCTTACTGCCGCGTAGTATTCCATCGTGTGTATATACCACATTTTATTTATCCACTCATCTGTTGAAGGACATTTGGGTTGTTTCCATCTCTTGGCAATTGTGAATAATGCTGCTATGAACATTGGCGTGCAGATATCTGTTCGTGTCACTGCTTTCCGATCTTCCGGGTATATACCGAGAAGTGCAATCGCTGGATCGAATGGTAGCTCTATATCTAGTTTTCTAAGGAACTGCCAGACTGACTTCCAGAGTGGCTGAACCATTATACAGTCCCACCAACAATGAATAAGAGTTCCAATTTCTCCACATCCCCTCCAGCATTTGTAGTTTCCTGTTTGTTTAATGGCAGCCATTCTGACCGGTGTTAGATGGTATCTCATTGTGGTCTTAATTTGCATCTCTCTAATAGCTAGTGAAGCTGAACATTTTTTCATGTGTTTCTTGGCCATTTGTATTTCCTCTTCAGAGAACTGTCTTTTCATATCTTTTGCCCATTTTATAATTGGGCTGTCTGTACTATTGTCATTGAATTGTAGGATTTCTTTGTATATGCAAGATATCAGTCTTTTGTCAGATACATGGTTTCCAAAATTTTTTTCCCATTGAGTTGGCTGCCTCTTTACCTTTTTGAGAAATTCCTTTGAGGTGCAGAAACTTCTAAGCTTGAGGAGTTCCCATTTATCTATTTTCTCTTTTGTTGCTTGTGCTTTGGGTGTAAAGTCTAGGAAGTGGCCTCCTAATACAAGGTCTTGAAGATGTTTTCCTACATTATCTTCTAGGAGTTTTATGGTACTTTCTTTTATATTGAGATCTTTGGTCCATTTTGAGTTAATTTTTGTGTAGGGGGTGAGGTAGGGGTCCTCTTTCATTCTTTTGGATATGGATATCCAACTCTCCCAGCCCCATTTGTTGAAAAGACCATTATGACTCAGTTCAGTGACTTTGGGGGCCTTATCAAAGATCAGTTGGCCATAGATCTGAGGGTCTATCTCCGAATTCTCAATTCGATTCCATTGATCTATATGTCTATCTTTGTGCCAGTACCATGCTGTTTTGGCAACTGTGGCTTTATAATAAGCTTCAAAGTCAGGGAGTGTAAGTCCTCCCACTTCGTTTTTCTTTTGTAGAGTGTCTTTAGCAATTCGAGGCATCTTCCCTTTCCAAATAAATTTGATAACTAGCTTTTCCAAGTCTGCAAAGTAGGTTGTTGGAATTTTGATTGGGATTGCATTGAATCTGTAGATGAGTTTGGGTACAATTGACATCTTAATGACATTTAGCCTTCCTATCCATGAACATGGAATATTTTTCCATCTTTTAAGGTCCCCTTCTATTTCTTTTAGTAGAGTTATGTAGTTTTCTTTGTATAGGTCTTTTACATCTTTGGTTAAGTTTATTCCTAGGTACTTGATTTTTTTAGTTGCTATTGAAAATGGTATCTTTTTCTTGAGTGTCTCTTCAGTTTGTTCATTTCTAGCATATAGAAACATTACTGACTTATGTGCATTAATCTTGTATCCCGCTACTTTGCTAAATTTGTTTATTAGCTCTAGTAGCTGTATCGTCGATTTCTCAGGGTTTTCTAGATATAAGATCATATCAACTGCAAACAATGACAGTTTTACTTCTTCTTTTCCAATTTGGATGCCTTTTATTTCTTTGTCTTGCCCGATTGCCCTGGCTAGCACTTCCAGCACAATGTTGAATAACAGTGGTGACAGCGGGCATCCTTGTCTTGTTCCTGATCTTAGAGGGAAGGCTTTCAGTCTCTCACCATTGAGTACTATGCTGGCTGTGGGTTTTTCATATATGCTCTTTATCATGTTGAGGAAGTTTCCTTCAATTCCTACCTTTTGAAGTGTTTTTATCAAAAAGGGATGTTGGATTTTGTCAAATGCTTTTTCAGCATCTATTGAGATGATCAATTGATTTTTCCCTTTCGAGTTTTTAATGTGTTGTAATACATTGATTGTTTTTCTTATGTTGAACCATCCTTGCATGCCTGGAATGAACCCCACTTGGTCATGGTGTATGATTTTTTTAATGTGTCTTTGGATTCGATTTGCAAGTATTTTGTTGAGGATTTTTGCATCTATATTCATTAGGGAGATTGGCCGGTAGTTTTCCTTTTTTGTAGCATCTTTGCCTGGTTTTGGTATTAGATTGATGTTAGCTTCATAAAATGAGTTAGGTAGTGTTCCATTTTTTTCAATGTTTTGAAAGAGTTTGAGTAAGATTGGTGTCAGTTCTTTCTGGAAAGTTTGGTAGAATTCCCCTGTGAAGCCATCTGGCCCTGGGCATTTATTTGTGGGAAGATTTTTGATGACTGATTGGACCTCTTTGCTTGTGATGGGTTGGTTGAGGTCTTCTATTTCTTCTCTGGTCAGTCTAGGTTGTTCATATGTTTCCAGGAAATTGTCCATTTCTTCTACATTATCCAGTTTGTTGCCATACAGTTGTTCATAATATCCTCTTATAATTTTGTTAATTTCTTCAGGATCTGCAGTTATGTCACCTTTTTCATTCATTATTTTGTTTATATGGGTCTTCTCTCTTTTTGATTTTGTCAGTCTAGCTAGGGGCTTGTCAATCTTGTTGATCTTCTCAAAGAACCAACTTTTGGTGATATTTATCCTCTCTATTGTTTTTTTGTTCTCTATGTCATTTATTTCTGCTTTAATCCTTGTTATTTCTTTTCTTGTACTTGGTTTAGGATTGGTTTGCTGTTCATTTTCTAGCTTCTTCAGTTGATCCATTAGTTCTTTGATTTTGGCTCTTTCTTCCTTTTTAATATATGCGTTTAGTGCTATAAATTTCCCCCTTAGCACTGCTTTTGCTGCATCCCATAGGTTTTGGTATGTTGTGTTCTCATTTTCATTCGTCTCTATATATTTAGCAATTTCTCTTGCTATTTCTTCTTTAACCCACTGATTGTTTAGGAGTGTGTTGTTTAACCTCCAGGTATTTGTGAATTTTCTAAGTCTCTGATGGTTATTGACTTCTAATTGTATTCCATTGTGGTCAGAGAATGTGCTTTGAATAATTTCAATCTTTTTAAATTTATTGAGGCTTGTTTTATGTCCCAGCATATGATCTATTCTGGAGAAAGTTCCGTGAGCACTAGAAAAGTATGTGTATCCTGGTGATTTGGGATGTAATGTCCTGTAGATGTCTGTTAAATCTAATTCATTTATCAGATTGTTTAGGTTTTCAATTTCCTTATTGGTCTTCTGTCTGGTTGATCTATCTATAGGAGAGAGTGATGTGTTGAAGTCTCCCACAATTATTGTGGAAACATCAATTGCTTCCTTTAGTTTTGCCAGTGTTTCTCTCATGTATTTTGTGGCACCTTGATTGGGTGCATAGACATTTACGATTGTTATTTCTTCTTGCTGAATTGCCCCTTTTATTAGTATGTAGTGGCCTTCTTTGTCTCTCAAAACATCCCTGCATTTGAAGTCTATTTTATCTGAGATTAATATTGCTACACCTGCTTTCTTTTGGCTGTAGCTTGCATGAAATATTTTTTTCCATCCTTTCACTTTCAGTTTCTTTGTGTCCCTGTGTCTGAGATGAGTCTCTTGTATGCAACATATTGATGGTTCATTTTTTTTGATCCATTCTGCGAATCTATATCTTTTAATTGGGGAGTTTAATCCATTTACATTCAGCGTTAAAACCGTGAAGGCATTTCTTGAATCGGCCATCTTATCCTTTGGTTTATGTTTGCCATATTTTTCCCTCTCTCTATTAATATCCTTTATTGTACCCATACCGAATCTCTTTAGTACTGAACCTTTCTCCAAGTCTCTCTGTCCTGTCTTTGTTTCTCTGTCTGTAGGGCTCCCTTTAGTATCTCCAGTAGGGCAGGTCTCTTGTTAGCAAATTCTCTCAGCATTTGTTTGTCTGTGAAAAATTTAAGCTCTCCCTCAAATTTGAAGGAGAGCTTTGCTGGATAAAGTATTCTTGGCTGGAAATTCCTCTCACTCAGAATTTTAAATATATCGTGCCACTGCCTTCTTGCCTCCATGGTGGCTGCTGAGTAGTCACTACTTAGTCTTATGCTGTTTCCTTTGTATGTGGTGAACCGCTTTTCTCTTGCTGCTTTCAGAACTTGCTCCTTCTCTTCTATGTTTGACAGCGTGATCAGTATATGTCTCGGAGTGGGTTTTTTCGGATTTATTCTATTTGGAGTTCGCTGAGCATTTATGATTTGTGTATTTATGTTGTTTAGAAGATTTGGGAAGTTTTCCCCAACAATTTCTTTGAATACTCTTCCTAGACCTTTACCCTTTTCTTCCCCTTCTGGGACACCAATGAGTCTTATATTCGGACGTTTCATATTATCTATTATATCCCTGAGGTCCATTTCGAGTTTTTCAATTTTTTTCCCCATTCTTTCTTTTATGCTTTCATTTTCCATTCTGTCATCTTCCAGGTCACTGATTCGTTGTTCAACTTCCTCTAGTCTTGTACTATGAGTGTCCAGAATCTTTTTAATTTGATCAACAGTTTCTTTAATTTCCATAAGATCATCCATTTTTTTATTTAGTCTTGCAATGTCTTCTTTATGCTCTTCTAGGGTCTTCTTGATTTCCTTCATATCCCGTACTATGGTCTCATTGTTCATCTTTAGTTCTTTGAGTAGCTGCTCTAGGTGCTGTGTCTCTTCTGGTCTTTTGATTTGGGTGCTTGGGCTTGGGTTATCCATATCGTCTGGTTTTTTCATATGCTTTATAATTTTCTGTTGTTTTTGGCCTCGTGGCATTTGCTGAACTTGATAGGGTTCTTTTAGGGTTTGTAGACCTATTGAAGTCCTTATCTCTAATTTCTCAGATCTACAGCTTCGTGGAGTACACTTTCTCTAACTAACCAGCAGGTGGCATCCACGAGCCACCTGTTCTCCACAAGCCAGTTCTCCCATGCTTAGCCTTTTTGGTGAGTGGGGGAGTGAGTCTTGTGGAGCCCAATTGGTGTACCAAGCTTGCGTGTGTAGTTGGTGTTGCCTGCCCTGTATGTGGGGCGTGTTTCTGGGCAGTCGGGGAGGGGGGGTGGCCCTAACAATCAAATCTCCCTGATGATCCTAGAGTTTTAAAGCTGCTGCAATAGTCTAATCCTTCAGTTCAGTCCTGCCACAGTTTGTCTCTGCCACTGACCCACAAGTCTTTGGTATTGGCGTATGGCTCCTGAGACTTGCAAGTGGGCCTCTCTTCCAGGCTGTGCACCCCGGGTCCTCTGTTGAGGGATGACTGTGCTATGTCACAGGTGAGTGCCGTCCCCCCAGGGCAGTTCTGGGCTGCTGGGCTGTGTAGGGAGGCTCCCAGTCTGCTCAAATGATGGCTGAATGGGGCTTTGTTAATTCACACTGCTCCACCTTCCCAGCTCTGGGACAATCAGCTGAGGTTGCAGGGAAGGCTAATGTCCACACCCAGTTTTGTGGTGTGTGCCTGTTATTTGAAGCACTTCCGTCACACTGGGTTGTCTGGGGCAGCTCTGGGCTATGGGGCTGGCGATGGGCAGGAGTGTTTCCTGTCCACCAGGATGGTGGCTGTGAGCGGACACCCCCCTTTTCTTGGGAAGTTGTGTTGTTTAGTGAATTTTCTCATCCACTGGATTATTGCCTTTTGTCTCAGAGCTCTCTTAGTTCTGCTCTTGACTTGACGTGCCCAAATTGCAATTCTTTGAAGCTTTCTGTATTGGGCTTTTTAGAGTAATTGTTTTAGAAAAAGAAAAAAGGATTTAAAAACAAAACAAAACAAAAAAAAAAACGGCCCTCCTCAGAGATCTAATGGGTTATTGAAATGCTAATAGACAAAGCAACCAGGGCCATTAATGAAAGGTCCACAGGGCAGAGAGATCAGCTTTGCTTCGGGAATTTCATATGCGCCTCAAGGCCTGAGCTCCGCCCTTCCCCTTTCTGTGTTCACCAGAACTCCAAAAATCCTCTGCTTTTATTTTGGAGTTTTTCGTATTGTTTTTTTTCTATGCCTGTCTCCTCTCTGCTGGGCTGGCTGCTCTCAGAGTCTCTGGTGTCTGGTCTCAGTCTATCTATGGTTGGAGTTTGAATCAGTAGAATGAGTTTCCGATAAGAGCAGCCACTGCAGTTCTCCCTTCTCCTTCCCGGAGCTGACAGCCCCTCCTCCCCCGGGACTGAGCCTGGCAGGGAGGGGCGCGGGTTCCCTGGCCGCAAAAACTTACAGATTTCGCTGATCTCAGCAGTTCCACGTTTTCATGAGTGTTGTATGAAGTATGCCCAAAGACAGATTGCTCTGTGGTCTCCAGTCCACGCAGTTCCTGGCTTTTTACCTACTTTCCTGGAGGAGTAACTAAAACTTACAGCTCACCAGTCTGCCATCTTGCCCCGCCTCTCCTGAAATTTGATTTTAAGGCAGAAATATCATGTGGTAGCTCCAAGCTCCTTAGGGCTGTCCCTCCTCTAGGAAGAATGCCTCTATTATGCTGAAAGTTCCAATTTCTGGTCTCCTGGCTAACCACTGCTCATTCAGAAGGATTCTGAGATTGTAATCCTTAATCCCACTTAGAAAAAAGAGAGTTCCCTCACTTATTTATAAGAGCCAGATAGGTAAATTGATATCTTGGGCATTTTATTTAGGATGAAGCCATGCTACAATGATTTATTATTAAATTTTATTCAAGATAATGAAATTATGATTAAGTTTTTTTAAAAAAAGTCCTCAACTTTTAGATATATTGCTTCAAAATAATCTAGAGAAGGGGAGATAAGTGAGGAAGAGAGGGTATAGATGAATAAAGACTGTCCATGTATTGATAACGGTTAGGAACCTGGGTGTTGGTTCATTATGCTATTCTCTCTATTTTATATTATGCTTGATAAAAAGTTTAAAAATATTTTATTCACAATTTCAAATTTTCAGATTCTAATTATTATTGAAAATTTAGTATGTAACAGTAAAATCTGTAGTGTGACTCACCGGACATTTTCTGGTGTGAGTTTATCGAGAACCATCTCTATTAAATCAGGTCTAAATTCTTCCAGCAAATATTCAGCTGTGAGCACTTCTTCTAGGGGATAATACTTTTAAAAGGAAAAAATAAATAAAATTTGAAAGGCTACTATAGAGTTTAACATTTATTAAAGTAAACAGATCTCTAAAACATTAAATTCATTATTTTATGTCCCCTCTTCCTTTGGTTAAATTTTACTTCACTAAAAAAAGTCTATAGCCTTGAATCTTTTCTCTTTCTTACCAAAGCTTTAAGCAGTTTCATATTGTGGAAAGATTTTGGAGTCAATCCCCAAGTATACACATTACAGAGTAAAATCATCTTTCTTTCAAGGAAAAAATGTGAGTAACTGCATACTTGTTAATGAAAATTTAATGGTGAAATGCTGACACCTATAGGATTCTTAATATAAAGTACAAACATTTTTATGAACAGAATTTCTCTAAAATTTCTACAAATGAAATCAGACAAGCATTTAGCAAATTATTGTGGGGGAAAAAAGGGCTTATATTTTTAGCTAGTCTAGAAAAACAATGTAGAAGATCCTTTTTAGTAAGAGCACCTTCAAAATTACTGAGACTGATTGACTGATTCATACATTCAATAAATATTTAATGAACACCTACTCTGTGCTAGGCATTGTTCTAAATACTGTATATACAAATAGTAGACAAGACAGATGAAGTCCCTATTCTCTAAGGAGCTTACATTCTAATTAGGAGGGAGGGTGACAAAAAACAAACACCGTAATTTTATTTAGTGATAGGATCTATGAAGAAAGGGGCAGGGGCAGAGGCATTATTTTAGATTGGGAGGCTGGGGAAGGCCTCTCTGAGGAGCAGACATCTGTGTGGATACCCGAACGATAAGAAGAACATAGCGATTCAAAGACCAGGGAGTGTAGCGCTACAGGTAGAGAAATCAGCAAATGCAAAGGTCCTAAGAGGGAGGAATAAACTTAACGCTTGAAGGTAAGACAAACAGCCAGTGTTGCTGGAGTGAAATGGAAATGGAAGAGGTAGGCTGTGGAGTGGTATGAAATGCAGTGAGAGAGATAAACTGGGACCAGATCACTTTGTAGGTCAAGGGAAAATTTTGGATTTTATTTCAACTCTGATATGAAACCACTTGAGAATTTTAAGCAGAGGAATGAAATGTTCTGATTTGGTTTTAAAAACAACTGAGGCTGGAAAAATAAACTATAGTGGGGACATAAGGAAGACAGGGACCCCAGGTGAGAGGCTATTTCGGGAGTCCTGGAGAGAAACTAACGTAGCTTGGACTAAGGCAGTAGCAATGGAGATGAAGAAAGGTGGATGATCTATAGCTTTCACACAGGTAGTAGCTGACACAATATAGAACGGAAAAATATTAAAAACCAATACATAAAATTCCTATGTAGTTAATAAATTTTTAGGATGAAAAAAATTAAGATTCTAAACATGTCAACATCAAAGTTTGCTTGGTTGCTACGAAGTCTAAAGTCTCATATTGAAGCTTCAATTTTTATCATTTATGCAGTACTGAAAGTAATGTGTAAGATCACTGAAATATGCTAAACGCCAATGTACACGGTAAAATAGAAACAAACTTACATGCAATATTCCCGCAATCTTAGACGTATAGCCCCGTGGCCTCTCTTTATCTTTAAACCTAAAAGCAACTGCATTCAAGTCCTAAAACAGTAAGTTAATACAATTAGACATAACACAACTATTATTTAGAAAGGCTTTTTTTTTAGTGCTTGGTTTATACTATATACTTTCTGTTCCATATGTAACTTTATGTCACTTTGAAAAAAACATCTATGCTTGATTTAGAAATGTACAGAACATGGAAAGAAAAGTTCTTAAAGTTTACAAAATTCAACCCATCAACCTAGGCTTAAAATCAAAAGCAAAATAGGTAAAAATTTTGAATGAAAATAATAAAAAAGTAATATGATTCTATACCTTAAATTGTTGGAACTATTAGTCACAGAATTAGGAAATCTGTGTGTAAGAACCTTGTGAGAGTCAGACATGATGATTTTGACGACCCATTCAGGAAATTGCAACCAGATTAGAAGTTACTGTCATAAATTTTAACAAACAAAGAGTTTATACCTTCAAACTTTTACCTGGGTAAAGAGGATGTTTCTCATGCTAAAATATATTTCAGAACCTTAATAAGTCTTAAATATAAAGTATATATTTTAAAAAACTTTTAAAATAAGGCTTTAAAAAATTGGAAGATGAACATCTTTTGTTTTATGCAAAGAAAATGATAGGCTTTTCCATACATGCAATAATAAAATCACTTTTAACACAATCATATATAAAATGATCCACTATTCCTTTGAGAGGTTGCTACTGATTTTTATCCTCAGATCTTAAAATGACAGAGTTCATGCAGCTTCAGACAGAGAGTAACATAAGCCCTGATATACACCAGCCCAAGAAATTGCTGGGTTTCTTTTGAGGGATGGAAAGCAATCTAATTACTTCCCTTTTCTCTCCTAAAAAAGGCTACATGATGTCTTAACCCTTAATTGTGCCCCAGGTGACCAAATCAGACTAGCACCACTAAGCTTTAACTAATACTACTATGCACTGCAGAATTTTGGAATTTAGAGTGAAAAAATAATTTAAAAATTTAACTGGGACTTAACTGCAAATTAATTCACATATATATTTGTTTCTGAAAAAGATTCCTTAAGAAAAATTTTGGTGAAACAAAGGTACCTTGCACTCTTGGAAAACCCATTCTTGAGGTCCTTCTGCACGTAACTTCTGAATGTATTGAAACATGTGCAAAATTATATCTTCAACATGTACTGGAAAAAAGGGGCACACTTAAAAACCATTCAGTCCTTGAATCCTTCAAAGCAGTGAGCTCACTCCTAAGATAAAGTCAGGTAAGCGGAAGATGGTCTGTCTTAGAAAATGAAGTCCTCACCTTCCTGAGACTGGTTTTAGGGTTCCCACACACATGGCCCTCTGGGCTCAGGAATATGTGACAGAAGAAGCTTTGGGGCAGTAAATAAGCAAATGAGAAGCCAAATACACATTTTACAAGTACAACATAATGAGTAGTTGTTAAGGGAGGAAAATTATCCATGAAATGAAGGCCAAGTCACACACAAAAAATATAATGGATAAGTTGTATGAATTTAAGTGTTTACAGCTTTTCAACATAAAACCGATCCACAGCTTAAAGAAGTTAAAGAAAAAAAAAAAAAAAGAAAGAAAGAAACATAGGTATTCAATTTTCATTCATAAGCAAAACAGTCAATACTTACATAATCCTTCCTCAGTCAAGTCCACATTAATGATAAAAAACATAAAGCCTCGGGCTCCTTCCTTCTGCCCACCAACAAGAGTATTTACCCAGCCTGCAAAGTTCAAAGGAAATCAACATAATTGTTTATGTGGCTTCTTTCAAGACAAGAATTTTTTTTTAAATTCATACTATATGTTCCCAAGACATTAAAATAGTCCTCTTGTAGAAAAGATCTAAAAAAAAAATAATAATTTTAGAAAAGGAATTTCAGACACTGTGGAAAGGATTTTTTGGCCTCAATATTTGTCCTAAGATTCCTCAAATCAGTTCCCAAATCAAGATTAAACTACTATACTTAAGTGTCATGTAAAAAGCAAAGAGTTTGAGTTGAAAGGGGCCTTGGAAATCCCCTATTGACTAGATCCTAGTACACTCTTCTGGTTTGAGGGATAAGAGCAAGAACATAAAAAAGGTATACAGATACCTTATTTCACAGAGATGGGAAAGAATATCCAATGTGAGCTTTTACCTCCTAACCTTTTTCTCATTTTAAACTTGTACAACATCTTTTGAAATAGCTAAGCTTCGCTGCTGAATACTTGAATACTGAAGGGTTAAAAAAAATTTGTGACCAAAAAAGAAATAATAATAAAGCACACTAACAACCAGCACCTCATCCTCCCATTAACCCAAACCTTTTGGATGCAAAAAGGTTCCTTCACAGGAAACTATTTAGGAAAAAATGAAAGTCAGAGTGTAAACATGTGGTGGGGCACTACACTCAGAAGCTGGTGTCCAAAGACTTACCCTTTGATTTAAGTTCTGATAACAGACTCCCAGGACCTTCGTGCCCAATGAGATGACCCAGATAATGGCCAGGATTAGATTTGTAGTATTTCTGAAGGTCAGGTATAGGAAATGTCACATAAAGATTTCTAATATCCTTAATGGGTACTATTTTGTAAAGTTGCTGGTAAACAAACAAACAAAAAAACAAATCACAAAAGATTAGCTACATACAATTCTATTGAATAAAATATTTACCAACCATTAAGAATACTGATTTTCATGGAAGAATCTCAAATTTAGGAAAGAATCAATTGCCAGAGAAAGTCATACCAATTACAAAGAAATAAACAGCCTGGGCTCTTTCCTAGTGGAATTTCATTAGGTTAGTATGCAGCCCATGTTTGGTCACAAGGACCATGGAGCTAAATAGTTCTGGATGGTTGCCTTCTGGCACTCGGTAATAGTTTCAAAAGTCTGCCAAGGCTAAAGGTACCAAAACCACTTTTAGCACTCAGCAATCAAATTATATTAATATTTTTGGTGGTATGTCCCTAATGCATGCGAAATTTATTTGATTCAATTAACCAGATGAATATGAAAAACTACATAAATAATGACATCTCCAAAAATTTTCATCTATTCTCTGGTAAAGTAGATGTATGTTATATTCAAAAATTAAGAAAAAAATACCAGAAATCCATGTACTTACTCTAAGATGCTCTTCTTGGAAAGGGTGTTCAGGAAATTCTGGCAATGGGACGTTTTTGTTCTCTACTTCAGAAAATAACTTTACCACCAGATTCATCAAGTCATCTAAGGATTCTACAAGAAAACAGACATTGAAAACAGAACTTAAACTAATTGTAATATATGACAGGTAGTATTTAAGAATTTAGGATCTCCTGAAACACCTTATGACTATTAAAAGGAAAACCTGAAATTTTGAAAACCTACCTCTGATAAAGGTGAAGCACTCCATTAAATCCCACCAATGCCTACACAGCTTCTAAAGCTGCTAAAAAATACTGATAATGATTATACATCACACTTGTCTAGCCCTCGATAGTTTAAAACACTATTTCACAAATACTATCTTGCAATAAGTTTAAATTAGAAACAGTAATAGAATAATTAGTTGCATTTGAAAAACTAACATTAATTGATCTACAATTCCCTATAGGTATATACTGAACCATTAACAGACAGATTATAATATTCATCTTATAGACACAGTCTAAGCCCATTGTTAAAAGTCAAGTAACAGTTTAAGAGTAGTTGATTCCGTGGAGGAACAGTGTAAAATAGTGAAAAGAATCCCAGATAATGGAATCTAACGACTTGGCTTCTAATCCCAGCTTCCCGAACCAACTACGTCAACTGATTCCTTAGGCAAACTGGATAAGATAATCACAAGCCTCTTTCAGGTCTCAAATTATGTAAGGCTGTATATAATATATCAAAGTCACTCAAAATCTTGTAATTGTTGATAAAAGTATATGGCCATGTAAGTGATGTTCCTGATTATTTTTCTTTTCTTTGTTCTTTTTTTGGATTAACAAAATTTATTTTCAAAGAACAGCACCGTGCCATCAGCCATCAGCCACCATATCTGAATGGGTCATGTGGACAAGAATAGTGGATATCCCAGTGGTCATCTGTATGGACTTATGACCAAGGGTCAGATGTTCTCTCCCCCTCCATGCCTTGTCACCATGTAAGTCCCAGTGTACTGGAGATGCCATGGAAATGTCAGTTAGGCACCAAGGGAGTCAAAGTGTCAGAAATGATGGTGTTATAGAAAATATAGTCATAATTCTTCAACCAGTACATTTGTCGACCAAGATTTGTATCTGTTTCACATGATACAGGGGGAAAACTTTCTCTCATAATCCAATACCTGCCTCAGCCTGTTTCGGCAAATCTGGTTTGCTCAAGCGCTATTTGCATAGGTCACAGTCACAGAGGTCTGTGAGGCCAGGGCTGGAAGACGGCAGACAAAGCCAGTATTTTATGTTTTCACCTATACACATTCTTTTATAAGGAGTTATACTTGCAAATGCTTGCAAAGATATATGCGTAAGATATTCATTGCAGCATTGTTTATAATAACAACAGAAACTGGAAATGGCTAAATATCAATGTGAAACATCTGTACACTGGAATTTTATGCAGCCATTGAAGAGAATGAGAGAGAGATGTGTACACACTGAAAATATCTCAAAGCTTTATTAAGTAAAAACTGCAACAGCAAAGGTAGTATAATCTCATTCAATTTTTTAAAAGCACATACAGATATGTGGTCATATTAATAAAATTCTACTTTTCTAAGTGTAACAAGAAACAACTTAAGGTGACTATCTTTGAAGAGAGGGCATAGGGGTTGCAGGCTGGGGTGAGGAAGAACTCGCCCTTCATTTTCTACCTTTTTGTATGAGATAAATATTTTCCATGTGTACAAATTACTATTATTCTAAAAAGAAAAAGTACAAAAAAGCTATCTTTTTATAAACAAGATAAACACTAACCTTGATTCTGTCTCCTAAAAAATAGATTATTTATAAATGGCATAAACATTCATCATTTGTTACTTTCAGTAAGCATTTGAATCAAATAAGAAATTTTTGCTTGATATTCTGTGACCCATTTTGAACTATTTGAGAAGTACTTTTAGATAGTACAATATAGACCTGAAAATGTGGCCATTTGCATTTTACTTTAAAAATGTACCTATTTTTATCTCAAGTGTTTTTTTTTTTATGGCATATATGAAGGATCTCCAAATTGTGCAAAGCCAAATTAAAGGCAGATCAGTGGCTGCTTGTTATATGACAAGTGAACTCAAGTATAGAGGGGTACACTGGGAGTCAGAGATGTCGGAGACATTTTTATGTACAGATAGGTCATGTAATATGAAACAAGGTGGGAGTCAAAAAAGATTTGTCAATCTGAAGGGCTGATGACAGTGAGGCTCTTTAGAGCAAGGTTCCACCAGGTTTGCCTTCTCTCTTGGGTATTTCTAACCCTGAAGCATAAATTCACATTGTAGCTTTTAAAAGGTAGGGTAGCTGAATAATACTGCATAGTCACATCTTTCCCATTAAGCTGTGTCTACCAGCAACCACAGAACTGAGTTCCTTTCATTTTCAAATCACGTGCTTAGCAATCCCAGTGTCTGTACTTGACAAGTACTCAGGTTATTACTGCTGCCACAACCAGAGGGATGGCCCATGCGTAAATACAGAGAAAAAAATTTTGTCCCTTGTGATAAAGATTCTTCCACATGTTTACACTTCCCCTCCTCTTCCCCAGAAGGAGCCAATTATTATTAATTCCCTAACAGGTCCTATTTCCACTTCATATTTCTGCACTGTAAGGACCTAGTCCACTGAGCTCAGCACAGGAAGTCAGTCACACTGTGAGAGTGACCTGTATGAAATTAGGGAATTGAAACATCTCATTTCTTTTACATATTCTGTCACTTTCATTAAACCATGAACACATGAGGGCAGTGCTCATGTCTGAGTCATATGCTGCCATTATTACTTGCCCAATAAATGTTTATTAAAATCATGTGTTTAATCTCAAATACAACATAGACAAATAAACAGCTTAGGCATCTAGTCCCAGGAACTGGGCTCTAAATACCAAACAAGATTTAAAACTCTAGACCTACCTACAGAATTTCAGAACATACTTTTACTTAATTTATTAGCCTCACTCCTTGGACCCATTTTATATCTTGGTTCCTACTGCCAACATTTCTTTACTAACTTAAAATATATACAGTTGTTTATTTTCTAATTATAAATGTAACACTCGCCAAAAGCAGAAAAGTTAAAAACAAGTCACCCATAATCTCAGGGAAGTTACCTTTTACAGAACATTTGCTATGTGCCAGGCCCCATGCTAAACAACTTACCTGCATTCTTTCCATTAAACTTCACAACAGGTATGAGATACCATCTCCATTTTACAAATGCAAAAACTAAGTTCAGAGAACTGAAGTAACTTTGTTAGCTCACAGTTATATAGCTAGTAGGTGGTATGTTTGGCATTCAAATCCAGCTGTCAAACTCCAGAGCATGAGTTCTTAACTACTATACTACATTATTAAATTTCTGGTATAAGCTTTTCTGTTTTTTCTTTATGTCTACACTATATGTCTATTGAAAGTTTTTGTAAATCCCAACTGGGATTAATAGTATATTGTGTCTTGGCAGAGTGATTTTGTTTTCTATTTAATATGTTAAGAGTATTTTCCATGTTATTAAAAGGCTGTAGTAAAATTGTTTGTTCAATATATATTTATCAATTGCCTATGAGATGCCAAGCACCAATCCAGGCACTGAGGATAAAGCAGTAAACAAAATTAAGTTTCTGTCTCAAGTAACTTACATTTTGGTAAGGTGGAAAACAATAAATAAACAAATATTTAGCATTTCGGGTGGTAGTACGTATTATTAAAAAAAAACAAAGCAGGTAAGTAGACAGAGTGGGAAAAAGGATACTATTTTCCATGAGATGCTCTATTAGTAATAAATCATTGTTTAACCAATCTCTTATTAATGGACATTAAGGTTGTTTCTAACTTTTCAGTAATATATACTATAATAAGAAATATCCTTGTACATCACTTGCTTGAACAACTCTTCTTAGGTTGCATTTTTAGAAGTAGAAATGTTTCTGTACTTTTAAAGGGTGATGCATCTTGTTATACTGCCTTCCAAAAAGACTATAGCAATTTACACTAGTACCATCAATACAAAAGAGTAAACCGCTTATCCTCCATAGCAAGTATTACTTAAAGCGAAAAAACTATGGGAATTGAACAGAACGAGATAATATATTATCATTGGTTAATCTGCATTTTAAGAATCAAACCTGTTGTTTATGTTCCAAATAGCTTTTCCAGTTTATCATCTGCCTTTTAATTTTGCTTCTAGTTTTTTGAATTGTTATAAGGTCAAATCTATCATTTTTTTCCTTTAAGCATCCTTCTCTTGTTTTTATAAGCCTAGAGCACTTACTACTAATTTATATTTTCTTCAGCTCTCCATTTAAAAACACCTAAGCTTCTTTTTGGAACATATGAGCTAAAAAACAAAATCCTCTCCACATATTCTCTAACAACTAGACCATTTTCAAAAGTCTTGAGATAAATGACTTTATCTCACATCCTTCTTTCAATATTTTGAAAAAGCCAAAATGGAAAATGTAGATTATCCAATTCTATGAAACTTATTAAGGAATCTTACCTCGACCCAAAACACAGATAGCCATTAAGTTGGATGAATAATAAGTAGAATGGAATTTCAGTAGCTCCTGTCTTACATCAATGCCTTCTTGGTTTGGTCTAGTCTCTAGAGTGTATTTGTTACCTAAAGGGTAGGAAAAGCAAAATGAATAAATTTAAAAGTTTTGTATTTGTTACTGACACTGCTGTAAGCGAAACTTAAAAAAAAAAAAAAACAGTTCAAACTAACACACATAGTCAAATGTTTGAATACAAGCTGGATAAACAGGATGGTACGGTATAAACTAATAACATTTTAAACTATAAAGATTTTTCCCTAAGGAACTTAAAGTGCTTCATAAAAATTATACTTCTTAAAATCCCTGTGAGATAGTGAGTATTATAAGCACTTCAAAGAGAAAATGAGATCCACATGGCCTCTTTTCACACTTATTTTTGATTTTCAATTCCCCCTGTGCTCTATAATTAACTGAACAGTCACTAAGGGATCTTTTGGAACATGCCAAGTTACCTATGAAAAGAAATTTACTATTCTTAGATGAAGGATTAAATTTGAGATATGAATTTTCATGGATTTGATTTAGACTGGTAAAAATAGGACACCATGCTATTTTTATAAATTTTAAGTGACATATATCACTATGAGAGCTCCTAAAATTTTAATAACTAATTCAATTAGAGTAAAATAATGCATATCAAAACCAAATAGTCAAACCCTCAAAATACTACCTTTCTAATAAGGACCTTGCAATTTAGGGAGCAGGAGATGGAATTCCAATGATCAATGTCTCTCCAAAAATGGCATCTTGACTGGAAATATCCTCAAATCTTGGTAAAATAACTTTTATCATTGGTTCTGCATTACACTACTAAATGGGCGCCTGTCTTTCATCTGCAAAGACGGAATTATGGTAGAACATTCTTGACATGGTTTATTTTTTTCCTTGTGAATTTATAATAAACTGGCATTGGGAAAATCCCTCTCACTAAATCAGATGTCTAGCGAAAGCCACCAGATGGCGTTCTCAGATCCAGTCTTTGGCCCTTTACAGCTACATAGTACTGAGCCAAGATTCATGACCCAGAATGTGCGAATCAGTAGATCTAGTGAAGAATGATGTTACAGAGTGTGCAAGAAACAGCCCAGAAAGTGCTTGTTCACCTTTTTCCAGTCACAAAGCAACCATATGTATTCATACTCACTGTAAGTAACCACTACTCAAGTTTCTCGTTCTTAACTAATGCTTTCAGTTTCTCACTGAAGACTCAGTTCATTTTTAGATCTGGTCTACTTGGGGTCCTTGACATTCCTTCACTCTATGTGAAGGGTTCAGGTACTCTTAAAAGTATTCAGAACAAAAATATATATTTTGGACCCCCTGAAGAGCTGGAGGAGGATGCAGAGGTATTGGACTTCCTCACCTGGATTGTCGCTGATGTTCTCACAAACACTGGGGACTGATGGCTTGATGTGCTGAGCCCTCTGTCTTGGGGCTGGCCCCCATGAAGCCTGTTGCTGCAAGGAGAGGCTAAACCTGCTTATAATTGTGCCTAAGTGTCTCCCCGAGTGTCTCTTTATTGCTCAGATGTGGCCCTCTCTCTCAAGCTAAGCCACCTTGGTGGGTGATCTCACTGCCCTCCCCCCTACGTGGGATCTGACACCCAGGGGTGTAAATCTCCCTGGCAACAGAGGATATAACTTCCGGGGATGAATCTGGACCTGGCATGGTGGGACTGAGAACATCTTCTTGATCAAAAGGGGGATGCGAAATGAAACAAAATAAAGCTTCAGTGGCTGAGAGATTTCAAAGGGAGTCGAGAGGTCACTCTGGTGGACATTCTTACACACTATATAGATAACACTTTTTAGGTTTTAATATATTGGAATAGCTAGAAGTAAATACCTGAAACTACCAAACTCCAACCCAGTAGCCTTGACTCTTGAAGATGATTGTATAACAATGTAGCTTACAAAGGGTGACAGTGTAATTGTGAAAACCGTGTAGATCGCACCCCCTTTATCCAGTGTATGGATGGATGCATAGAAAAATGGGGACAAAAACTAAATGGAAAACAGGGTGGGATGGGGAGGATGATTTGGGTGTTATTTTTTTATTCTTATTTTTTTAATTCTTATTCTGATTCTTTCTGGTGTAAGGAAAATGTTCAAAAATAGACTGGGGTGGACCCAGCATCGTGGGATTGAGAATATCTTCTTGACCAAAAGGGGGATGCAAAATGAGATGAAATAGTTTCAGTGGCTGAAATATTTCAAATGGAGTCGAGAGGCCACTCTGGTGGACATTCTTACGCACTACATAGATAACACCTCTTAGGTTTTAATGTATTGGAATAGCTAGAAGTAAATTACCTGAAACCATCAAACTCCAACCCAGTAGTCTGGACTCCTGAAGACAACTGTATAATAATGTAGATTACAAGGGGTGACAGTGTGATTGTGAAAACCTTGTGTATCGCACTCCCTTTATCCAGTGTATGGACGCATGAGTAGATAAATGGGGACAAAAACTAAATGAAAAATAGGGTGGGATCGGGGGGATGGTTTGGGTGTTCTTTTTTACTTTTATTTTTTACTCTTATTCTGATTCTTTCTGATGAAAGGAAAATGTTCAGAAATAGACTGTGGTGGTGAATGCATAACTATATGATCATACTGTTAACGGTTGATTGTATACCATGGATGATTGTATGGTATGTGAATATATTTCAATAAAACTGAATTTAATTAAAAAATAGATTGGAGTGATGAATGCACAACTATAAGATGGTACTGTGAACAGGTGATTGTACATCATGGGTGACTGTATGGTATGTGAATATTATCTCAAAAAAACTGAATTTAAAAAAAAAAGTATTCAGAGTCCCAACTCGGTGGGAGTGGGGTGGGGAGGAAGCCACTTGCCCAGGGTATAGTTTGAAGCTCTATCATATCAAAGTGAAATCTGAGTATTGGCTGTGCCTTCCATTTCTCCTAAATGAAGATTCTAAAAGCCTCAGTTCCAGAGGGCCTTGTCCTTCAGAGCTTCCTTACAATAAGTGAGTTAAGAGAAACAAATTGGGGCACCCAAGTTTGGAGAAATTAAATTTTCTTTCAACATTATAAATGTGATAGTGTTAGAGCTAGATCAGATTTTCAGTCTAAATGTAATCTGATTTGCCTACTAACAATCTGGTCAACAGCATGGGTTTAAAAAAAAAATCAATTCAAAGCTTACCAAGATCATGAACTTTATATTTTAAAATTCTTTCAGGTTAATCAGCTCTACCTCAATCTGCCTTGAATGTGATGTTCCTATGTATCCTACCAATTCCAACTCCTACCCTTCAACTTTAGGTCTCTTGGTTTATTAGAAGTCAGAATAGAGGTTACCCTTGGTGGATAGTGATTACAGAGAAGCACAAAGGGGGCTAGTGAGGTACTGATAATATTGTTTCTTGACTTGGTGCTAGTTCCATGGGTGTGTTCAGTTTTTGAAAATTCATTGAAATTGTACATAACTAATATTGGCACTTACATTAAATGGATTCTTCAAATAGCAGTAAAGGTAAAAACAAAAACAAATCCCAACAACAATTTATGAAAATCACACACATTTTTCTGTGTATTTACTATACTTCAACAACAGTATTGTTTTATCTAATTTTATATAAAGGCTTTCGTACTAAACATATTCTGCAATTTGCATTTTGCTCAAAATGCTTTTCTCTTTACTTAATTTGGTACATGGTTTCTAGCTCACTCATTTTTAACTGCTATAGAATATTCCACTGCATGAATAGATCAGCATGTATTAATTTATTCAATGCTGATGGACATTTATTTCCTATTTTTCACTAGTACAAACAATGCTTCATGAACAATCTTTTATATGTTCCTTATGCACAACTGCTCAAGTTTCTCTCTAGGGTACATGTCAAGAAATGGATTCCCTGGGCTGAAGGGTATGGACGTCACTTTATTAGACACTGCAAAATTGCTTTAAAAGGTGGTTGTACCAAATCATTTTCCCACCAACAGAATATGAGCTTCTATTTTTTTGACATCTCACAAACACAACAGTTGATTTTGACTGGCTTTCAATTGTTATCAGTCTGATGGGCGTGAAATGGTATCCTATTATTTTACTTTGCATTTTCCCTGACTGAGCATCTTTCTTATGTTTATTGACAATTGAAATATGCTTTTTCTGAGTCTACTGAAATTATTGCCTATTACTTTGGATTACTTAAACTGCGGGTTGGAACCCATTCAACTATAATGAAATAAATTTACTGTTAACAGACTAGAATTTTTTTGAAAGAAAAAGAATATAACAGAAAGTACCAGACTGTATCCCATGATGTAAGATAGACATTGTTGGTGAAACTTTTGTTTCAGCTACCTACAAAAAACACGTGTTCTTCGATTGCTAGGTCAAATGTACTTCTTACTGAGAGTTGTATACAAAAAAGTTTGAAAACCATTGATCTATACTTTTCTGAAGCAGGAAAAAACATTGTACGGGGTAAATATCTTATTGCAAGGTTTTCTTAAAAATAAATAACACAATGCTTGGTTTTTGTTCATTTAAAAGTATCCAGGTTTCCCTGATATTACTTAAAATCATAATCCCTTTAATGAACAAAATGGCCCACATCACAGAAATATCTGATGCCAATAAAAAATAATAGAAAAAAATTAAGCATGAATTTCTAGCAAGGATCCTTCAAGTATCTCTTTCGCAAAATTATATATGTATATGTAATTTCTAGTGTAAGGGTATACAGTTTTCACCGTATTTTCAAAAGTATCTGTGATCTTAAAAATGAACCTTCTACTTCAAAAAAGTCAATGCTAGTTTATATTTCTAAACCAAAATAACTTGGAATTTGCATTACTGTATCTCATTTTCTATATTTTTGTACTGTCTGGTTCACTCGTCTTTTAACTGTTTTTAACCTAATACTTTGCTTACTAACCACCTAGCCTTATCAGTGGCTATAAAAACAAATATGCCCTTAAACTCCACCAATACATATATGGCCATTTAACGTTTGCCCATGACCATCACTCTCAAAACCTTCCCTTAGGATATTTTAAGATTGTTTCTTGCTCATGACCTTATTCACTGAATTTATTTCTGAAAGATTGGGGGCTGCTTCCTGTTTATGCTGATTATGCTTTGTCACTAGTGAGGCTATTAAAAAGAAGGCAACTCCCAAAGAGGAGGTCCGACATGTTCTATACAATAGCAGCATTGTTGGTACAAGTATCTAACCTATCAAAGTGACTACTTTAAAGGACAACAATTACTTGGAAGCAATGATTTTGAAATTTGTTTTTTAAAACTCACATGAAGGCCACTTTTCACACAATTCAGCATTACATAGACATTTTAGGGACCATAGTCTTCATCTTAACAATGACGCTGAAATTGAGTGGCAAGTACTGCAAGTCTAAATAGAATCACAGCTTCTAATTGCAATTTTTAAAAACTCCTTCTAATTCTGTATAAATATGCTAATTTTCCTGGCTGCTGCTGGATATAGAATGGTTTTCAAATTTAAAGAAAGCTGTTGTTATGAGCTTAAAAAGTTTCCAAAGTCAACTTACGTAGTAAGTATAAACTTGCAAGTGCAATAAACTATCTATTTTTACTTTTATACCATTTTATAATGTCCAAAGAAACATTTTAAAATCGTAACAATCTTAACAATTATTTTCTGGTAAGTAGAAGAGGAAAAGGTAGAGCTTTTTTGCTTTATTTTTAATGTAAATACTTTTGTACTATTTAAATATTCAGATTAAATGTGGTTTTTAATGAAAATTGAATAAGGAAAAAGGGTAAAATCTCCAGATTTATTTTATTTTGGTTTAATACCTGTCATTCTCAACTTTTATCAATCTGAGAGCAGGAACCATGTCTTCTACAGTGTTCTATCTCCCAAGGAGCCATCCCCTCAGCAGATGCTATGCATCTGGATGAGTAGAAGTAGAGGCAATGGGGGCAGAGGGATTCAACAAGTCTTGATGTGAGCATTTGGCTCAAAAGCACTTCCACTTGGAAGACAGACTTCAGACTAGAAGGATTTATTACCTTTCCAGTTGAAATGCTGGTTAATGTCTATTCACAACTAATGCTTTGCTCCTTAAACTTTTAGAAACCTATTTCAGTGGGATGGCCAGAGTAACCCTCTGGGGTTAAGTAATTGCTTAGGTCATTGTTATTACAATTTGTCCAATGCCAGGAGCCCTATCTCTGTTTGACATTCTTCTTTTTGAGTTACTAGCCAAAATCCTAATCATCTGCTAGCATATAACCACTTCATTCTTATTGTTCCTAAACTCTGAATTCAACCTTGTTATTCAACAAATTTATGTTTGGTAACCTCTCTTCTCAATAACCTATCATTTTCTTCATGAAGCTAATATACCTAACCTTCAGCTTCATCTTAGGTCAGGAGTCACAAATACAGGTACCTGCATAGGATCCAGGCAGATAACATAATAAGTATGGAGAAATGGTTTAAGAAATAATGGGGAGTAACAGTGATGTAACAACCACTTCTCTGCTCCAGACTGTAAGTTAAAAAGAATAGGGTAGACAAACCTTGAGGTTTAATACTCTATAACGTCAAAAGAACACAAAATTTAAAAAATTCTTTTTAAAATTCTCTGATAAGGGTTGTAGTGTTTGGAGCTGTATGTATACCTGAAAAACATTTTCTTGAACTTGATCCATTCATGTGGGTGTAAACCCATTGTAAGTAGGACCTTGTGATGAAGTTACTTGAGTTAAGATGTGACCCACTTCATTCAGGATGGGTCTTAACCTTATTACTGGAGTCCTTTGTAAGCAAATGACAGAGAAAAAAGGCAGTAGAGGGAGCAGCCAGAAGCTGAAGAACAGAATCCAGAAGAGCAAGGAGAGACCAGGAAATGCTGCCATGTACATCGTCATGTGACAGACGAGCCCAGGATCAATGATCGCCAGCAGCCAACCTCAGAATGCCACATATTTCTGGGAGAAAGCATCACCTTGATGATAACTTGATTTGGACTTTTTCATAACCTCAAAACCACAAGCCATTAAATTCTCATTGTTTGAGCCAGCCCATTGTATATTATTTGCTTGAGCAGACAAGAAAACTAAAGCAAAGTTGCTATTATTTCTTATAAATAAACAACTGAGGAAAACGAAAAAAAAAAAGAATAGAGTAGGCAGGAATGAGGAGTTCTGAAATTTTCTATCCTGAACTATAAAACACAGTACTGTGCAAAGAGGCCAAGGGTTTAAATGAGGTCAAGTGGAACTAATGCATGAAAGCTGCTGTTGACAAACCTGTCCCAAATTTGCTGAAGGGGTGTTTGGGATTCCCTGTAGCTTTTTCCAACTGAAAGAGTCTCCAGGCATCATTCATCACATTCTTCTCATGTTCTGAATCAACTGCATTCACCTCTCTGTCTTTACAACTCGCATCAAACAAGGGGCACAGGAAAAATTGTGCAAACCTAAAGATATGAAATATAATTAACTCAAAGGGTGTTATTTTAAAAGAGTACTCTTTTATAATGATTTTTCTAAATTTATCAGAAGAAACATGAATTCTACAACATTGGAAAAAACTACCATTGCTACTAAGAAAAAAGGAATATAAAATAAGTTCTAAGTAATAGAAGAAAAATATAGTATCAGACATGTATAAATACAGAGAAGTCTGTCTACCACAGAGATGCTAAATACAATTAGTGAAAATATAAAAAGATCAATGCCAAAATGTAAAGCTAGATTTACAGAAACAGCAGCAGGCTATTTAAGATTTATAATCTGGCATACCCATGAAAAATCTTATTATATGTGGCTAATTCTCCAGAAAAAGAAAAAGGCAGTTGATAGTTCTCAGGCAAATAAATCTTAAATGTACAGTTTCAAGTGCAATTTCACTAAGACTCAGGCACCTTAGGTCAAACAAATTAAGCTACCCACTTTCAAAAGGCTCTATTTGAATTTCTTTTCCTCTTATGGAGAAAAACAAACAAACAAACTTTACTTAGTGGAAAAATATGATGGACTGAAAAATCTGAGGCACAATATAATAGCTTGATTAAACCAGATTATGTTTTTATATGAAATGGTATGAGAAACAATCTATAAATTTTTAATAAGCAGTGATTCCATAAATAATATGGTAAGTAACTCTAACTTAAGTAATGAATAAGCTTTAATCAAGGCTTTTCTTTAATAATAATATCAAAGTTTAACTAAGATACCTTTAGTTAAAAACTCTCCTATGTCAGGTTGCAATTTGAGACATGATTTCATTTAGTGATTCTTAAGAAGTTTTAGATATCACCTTACAAAAACAAGATGCAGAATTCAACAGTACAACTAAGTGAAGATAATGTAAGGAACAGACCATTTATATTGGGATAGAATACATATTAAGTGAAATTAGGAACCCACTACTTAATAAATCAAGCCCTTGACTTGAGGCTTGCTCTTTGAAACTTAGGACTGTAAATGGGAGGCTGAGCCCTGCTATTACCATGCCTAAGAGGCACCTCCATGGAAACTTTTTTGTTGCTCAGATGTGGCCTTTCTCTCTCTAAGCCCAACTTGGCAAATAAATTCACTAACACCCACCCACCCCACCCCTCAGCACACACACAAGGGACATGACTCCCAGGAAAATGAATCTCCCTGGTGACGTGGGACATGACTCCCAGGAATGAGCCTGGCCCTGGCAGCAAGGGACCAAAACTGCATACTTGACCAAAAGTGGGGGGAAAAGAAAGGTAACAAGCTGAGGTCACAGTGGCTGAGAGATCCCAAATAGAGTTGAGAGGCTATTCTGAAGGTTTCTCTTACACAAGCTCCACCTAGACATCCCAAAAGGCCACAGTACACCATGCCCTTAACAAAAGTAGTCCCGAAATACCTAGGTCCCTACCTGAGATTCTATAAAAGATTCACTCACTAAGTTTTTTGTTTGTTTGTTTGTTTTTAGGCAATTTTTTTTAAATATTCATTTTATTGAGATATATTCACATACCACGCAGTCATACAAAACAAAAGATTGTTCACAGTACCATTACATAGCTGTACATTCATCACCTAAATCAATCCCTGACATCTTCATTACCACACACACAAAAATAACAATAATAATAAGTAAAGTGAAAAAGAGCAATTAAAGTAAAAAAGAACACTGGGTGCCTTTGTCTGTTTGTTTGTTTCCTTCCCCTATTTTTCTATTCATCCATCTTTAAACTAGACAAAGGGGAGTGTGGTCCTTATGGCTTTCCCAATCCCATTGTCACCCCTCATAAGCTACATTTTTATACAATTGTCTTCGAGATTCATGGGTTCTGGGTTGTAGTTTGATAGTTTCAGGTATCTACCACCAGCTACCCCAATTCATTAGAACATAAAAAGGGCTGTCTATACTGTGCATAAGAGTGCCCACCAGATAGTGGTGTTATTTGCTGTCCTGAGTAGTATATTATATTGTATGACATGTTATTTTTCTTTTTATCATTTTTTCTTATTGGTAAAAAAAAAACAAAACAATTTTTCTTGTAGTAATCAGTATGTTCAAATGCTGATTGTGGTGATAAATGTACAACTTTATGATGATACCATGAACAACTGATTGTACACTGTGGATAAATGTATGGTATGTGAATATAACTCTATAAAATTGTAGGAAAATATATATATAGGAGTAAAAGTGTTGGAGAAAACATGGTGAGAGGAATGATGCCTCACCAATATGGACTAACTTTAGTGTGTAAATTCAGAATTGAATCTTAGAACACAGCCTAACGTGGACACAATAACTGTAATAGTCCCTAGATTGTAAGCTCTTACAGCAGTTAACTCTATCCCTGAATTGTAATGCCTGTCTCTAAACTTTGAGATGCTGATCCCCTAGTGTATAACCTGATTGGTCTCTGGAACAATGCATATCTCTGAGACACCTGAAACTCAGAGCTAGAGCTTGGCAGATATGAATGTCAGTATTAGTGCATACAGCCACTGTCAAAAAAAAAAAAAAAAGCTGAAAAAGACCCCAGACTTCAATTAGTGATGTGAATGAAGCAGGTCTGGTTAAGACCAGGGCAAGCCAGGCCAAAGGGTAAAGGTTGAAACCGACTGTGTTTTAAAACTTCAACTTCCATGTGAGACCAAGGAAAGAGATGTTTATTTAGTACAGGATCTATATTTTCTAAACAATTTAACTTGTACAGTGTGTTCAAATACCATAATTACATAGAACTTTGACTAGGAAGTGAGACCTGGTAGGTTTCTATAGGTTAATGTGAAATAGTGACACATCCCAGAGTCATTTGGGCAGATAATAAAAAAATATATTTACAGCCTCCCCCTCCCCAGCCCCGAGGATCTGGGGGAAGGTGCAGATGTGTTGGACATCCTCACCTGGACTGGTGTTGATGTTGTCACAAACATTGGGACTGGCGGTTTGATGTGCTGAGCCCTCAAGCATGGGACTTGCCCTTATGAAGCTCATTACCACAAAGGAGAGTCTAAAGTTGTATGTAATGGTGTCTAAGAGTCTCCCCGAGTACCTCTTTGTTGCTCAGATGTGGCCCTCTCTCTCTCTAACTGAGCCATCTCGACAGGTGAACTCGCTGCTCTCCTCCCTACGTGGGACCCAACTCCCAAGGGTGTAAATCTCACTGGCAACGCAGAGTATGACTCCCGGGGATGAATGTGGACCCGGCATCGTGGGACTGAGAGTATCTTCTTGAGCAAAAGGGGGATGCAAAATGAGATGAAATAGTTTCAGTGGCTGAGAGATTCCAAATGGAGTCGAGAGGTCACTCTGGTGGACATTCTTATGCACTATATAGATAACACCTCTTAGGCTTTAATGTATTGGAATAGCTAGAAATAAATACCTGAAACTACCAAATTCCAACCCAGCAGTCTGGACTCCTGAAGACAATTATATAATAATGTAGATTACAAGGGGTGACAGTGTGAATGTGAAGACCTTGTGGATCATACCCCCTTTATCTAGTGTATGGATGAGTGGAGGAATGGGGATAAAAACTAAAGGACAAATGGAGTGGGATGGGGGGATGATTTGGGTTTTTTTTTTCACTTTTATTTTTTATTCTTGTTCTGGTTCTTTCTGATGTAAGGAAAATGTTCAGAGAAAGACTGTGGTGATGAACGCATAACTATGTTATCATACTGTGGACAGTGGATTGTATATCATGGATGATTGTATGGTGTGTGAATGTATTTCAATAAAACTGAATTTAATAAAAAAAAAAAAAAAAAAAAAAAAGAGTGCCCACCAGAGTGACCTCTTGGCTCCTTTTGGAATCTCTCTGCCACTGAAGTTTATTTCATTTCCATTCACATCCCCCTTTTGGTCAAGAAGATGTTCTCCATCCCACAATGCCGGGCCTACATTCCTCCCTGGGAGTCATATTCCACGTTGCCAGGGAGATTCACTCCCCTGGGTGTCTGATCCCACATAGAGGGGAGGGCAATGATTTCACCTGCTTCACTCACTAAGTTTTATCTCTCAGAAACTTAAATCCACCATAGTGTTCCTATGGGAGACAAGTCCTAAAACCCAGAGGCAACAGCTTCTTTAAGATCGACAATCAGATGCAGCCCCCTTCCCTATACTGTCATAACTCACGCTGTCAAGAAGAGTTTCCACTAAACTGCTTTCTCCAAATTTTAGTTCCATTTTAAAACTGAAATAAAATCCAATCCTTGACTCCTTGACCCTGCGTTATACATTACCCTGCTGGAATGCTAGCACAATTTTTGTGAATTAGAAACGAGTGGACTGTCCACAAAGAAAGATGGTGTGAAAGTCTAGCTCAATATCTCAACATCACAGAGTACTCTTGATTCCAATGAGAAGACAACCTCTGAACAGAGCAAAGTGCTCCAGACAATCTCAGTGTTGAATTGTCTTGGCTTTTCTTTCTTACAATTAAAATGAAAAATTTCAAACAGTGCAAAATGCTTGGAGGAAACTTTATACCCATCTCTCTGAATCAACAGGGATACCCCTTTATGTTATGCACCTTGGTGATAAAGATAAGGACAAGTCAAATACTTTTTTTTTTTAGATTGGGACTTGGAAAGCCAAATTTTCGAATAAACCAGGAGCAATTTTCATATTAGTTTCCTGGGTTGGAAATGAAATGGAAATAATTCATGTAATATGAAGAACATGATAACAAGATAATATTACACTCAACTATCAGCTTTTCAATTATCTTCTTTTTCTGGCTTGTGGTTTTATTTACTATATACGGGCAATCATTTAATGATATAGAAGAGTACATGAATACGTTATCAGAAGCAACTTATTAATTTGCTTTATTTCTAAACAAATGAATGCTTTGCTTGGTGGTGTTTTGTTTTTTTTCCTCATGCTCTCAACCACATACTGTGGCTTTTGGAAAGGAATGTATTTCTTTCCCTTCTTATAAAAACCCTGGTACTCATTTAAAAAAATAAAAAAGGATGCTCTTATAAAGTGGTTTTTCATTCTGAACCAAGTAACAGACATTCTTCATCATACAGAGATCTATCAGATGAACATCTGCTATAGCATTAAAGCAGGAAATTAAATTCAGTGTATGATCCAAACTCATTAATGGAAGTCTTTTGGGAATACACATAAAAGATGACTGCATCCCAACATCATTGCCTCAAGACTGAAACATATGGTAGAACAAGTAAGAAACAGACTATTTTGATCTAGCTATGTATCCTGAACTCATGCCTTTGCCCTGTTAATGTTCGTTAAAATCTAAGGAATAAATTCAAACTTAGTTTTTTTTTTAAATACAATGATGAAGATTAACATAAATAAGGAAGTAAAGCTGACAATGACCAAAACTGCAAAATTAAACTTGAAAATAGACCCATCAAAAAGCAGCAGAATTACACAAATTTTGGTAACAAAGAAAAGTACAAAAATTTACCAAGGAAAAATTACACTTTGAATAATGAATTGAATCACACATATATTTATATTTTAAAAATCAGAAATGGTTAGCTAAACAGAAAATTGAGCAAGAAATTAAATTGGCTTAATAGAGCTTGCTCCAAAAAATTCTTTTAAAATGTCCCCAGGGTTGAAACTGCAGGTCAAAATATTCTGTTTCCACTAAGTATCCTTGGGAAGTAAGGAACTGAAGGAGAAGAGAATAGTTAAGTCTAGCATTCTGGATTAGGAAGTATGTTTGAAAAAGAGATCCATGGTATCATCACAGTATATTCTTCATCATGTGCTTTGTATGTAATACTGGTTATAATGGGGAGAGCTGTTGAGAATTTTATATGTCAATAAAATATTTTGTAGGCATGAAGGTCAAAGTCATGACATTATTTTGCCTTTACCACAAAATAAATATATATCACTCATTTTTTAAAATAAAATATACAGGAAAAAACCCCACTTAAAATACCTTTTGTTAAACTATAAAGCTATGATGACATCTTTGTAAAACAATAATAATGATTATGATGATGATGATTAATGTGGTAAGTGCACAAAGTTGGATAATTCATAGTGTATGCAGCATTACCTGTCTAGGGCACCTTCTAGGTGTTCATGGGAAACATCAAAATAGTAATTGGTATGCTCTCCACTAGTAAAGGCATTTGAACTTCCTGCATGCTCACTAAGAAACTGGCTATATTCATTTTCTTTCGGGTATTTCTTTGTTCCCAAAAACAACATATGTTCACAAAAATGACTTAAGCCAGGAATATCTGTAGGATCTGACAATGAACCTGAAAGAAAAGAAAAAACATATATATAATAAATCATTTTAATATGTGGGAAGCTATTAAGTATAGATGAATTACAGATGATCTGGAACTCTAGTTAGTGTGACATCTCAAACCATATAATTGGAGAAAGTTAAGTCTATGCTGCTCTAAAATGGTATTATTTAGGAGGCAAAACAGGACTCAGAATACCCAGATTCTAGCCCTACCTCTTGACATTAATTAGTTGGTCACCTTGGGCAAATTACTTAATCTCTCTGTATATTAATTTCCTCATATATTACACTGGAGGCTTGGGGGAAGAGTTGAATCCAATGTTCCATAAGACCTAGAACTTTCTGACTTATATTTTATTTCAGGAGACCATATAGTATCCTGAAATAACTTGGGATTGCAAGTTAGTAGCTCTACGAGCTGTAAAACTTTGAACAAATTACTTTATCTATTTTGCCTCAGTCACTTCTTATATATATATTGGGAATACTATCTTAGAGGGTTGTATGAGTACAAATTACATGATACCTGCAAACCACTCTGCAATGTGCTAGGTAATAGTTATTTGTTGAACATATGATAGCTATTACCTTATTTCCTCAATTCTAAAATGCCACTGAGTTAAACAAAAGCTTTTCAGAGAGACAAAAGGAAACACTGCTCCACTAAAAGTACATATAGATAAGAAGCAAATTGATTAAAGCAACATTAAATGTGCACAAGAGAATTTATGAAATATGGTATTAACTGTACCAAAGTGCAAACATTAGAATTGTTACTGTAAAGGATGGGAATGAATTTCTCCATTACTAGATCATTTTAGGTGGGACTCTATCAAGGGGCCATTGGTAAATGTATGATTATTTGACTCAGACAAATGTAGTTTACCAATAGCTATATAGGACTACTGTACAAAGTAAGGTACATCGAACTGGTAATTACTGGGTCTTTATTTGCAAAGATATGAAGACTTCTAATAAATTTCAACATAAGGTCAAAGAAATGGAACAAAGCTTAATTCATAATTTTAAATTGTACCTATGTGTACATCAAGTGCTGCTGATGACTTATCCGTTGTAGGGTCACTGATGAGAAGTACTTTGATGCCATTAGCCAGCTCTAGTCCACGGTATTCTCTCTTGTCTTCAGGAGATTTAATAATGTGATTTCCTATTCTCTTGATAGATGAATTATTCATTTTGCTGTAAGTCTTTTTTTGGAAACTGAAAAGAAAAGATTATTAATTGTTGGATGGTGATTGCCTATTTTTTTAAAAGGACAAAGAATAACATCAAGCAACCCCATATAATACATCATCAGATAAAAAAATTGCCAGGAAGAAATTTTATAGCACAAGGTGTAATAACTCCTTTCCTCCCTCTTGCCTGTCACTCTTTCAAGGGAATGCTAACAATATTGTTTTTGTGGCACAATAATGTATCTAGGAGACAACATAGAGGAGGATTTGAGACAGGGTTGGTTGGGCCATGTGCTGACGTAAGAATGGAGTTTTCAATTATCAGTAACTATTGCACACATATTTCATATTTGCCAGATAAAGTAAGGTGAGAGGTAGTGTGATGGTTAGGTTTATATGTCAACTTGGCCAGGTGATGGTACCCAGCTGTCTGGTCAAGCAAGCACTGGCCTAACCGTTGCTGCGAGGACTTTTGTGGCTGGTTAATAAACCAACAGGCTGGTTTATTAAATCATCAGTCAATTGACTGTAGCTGTGACTGATGACGTCAACGAAGGGCATGTCTTCCACAATGAGAGAAGGCAGTTAGCTGGTTTAATCCAATCAATCAGTTGGAGACTTTTAAGTGAAACAGATATTAGACCTTCACTTCTTCTTTGGCTCACTGGTGAAGCATTTCCTGAGTTCATCAAAGTTGCCAGTTCATTTCCTGAGGAGTTCATTGAACACGTTCGTCGAAGTTGCCAGTTCGTTTCCTGAGGAGTTCATTAAACATCTTCATTGGAGTTGCCAGTTTGCTGCCTGCCCTATGGAATCTGGACTCATGCATACCCACAGTTGCGTGACACACTTTTATAAATCTTATATTCATAGATATATCTCATTGATTCTGTTTCCCTAGAGAACCCTAACTAATACAGGTAGTATAAAGATATTAATGGATCAGCAAAAACATTGCTCAACTAATGATATTCAAAGATAGAGCAGAACTGGAAATCACAGGTCTAAGATGCGCTTACTCAGAACACAGGGAGCAACCTCCAATGAGGAACAATATTGTGAAGTTCCAATAAATAATAAGGAACCTAGGCTGTCTATGAAAACAGAAAAATCAAGGACATAAAACAAACAAACAAACAGACAAACAAAAAGTTGGAAGGACACCGAGTAATTTTTGTAATCTGGTTAAGAGGTGGATGCCAGAACAGAACAGTCCAGTGATTATAACAGAGATGAGACAGAAGTTCTTTTACAAAGGGCCCATGGTTTCCTCTGATAGTCCTCTTCTTTCCTCTCTAGGAAGGTGTCTTAGTTTCCTGGCTGCTAAAACAAACACCACAAAATGGGCTGGTTTAAACAAAGGGAATTTATTGGCTCATGGTATCAGATGCTAGAAGACTTGCTTCCTTCCGGGGTCAGTATCTTCTGGATGGCCGGCAACCCTTGGGTTCCTTGGCTTTTCTGTCACACAGCAATGCACATGGTGGCATCTTTTCTTTTCTCTTCCTGGTTTCATTGACTTCCAGCTTCTCACTGCTCCCTGTGGCTTCTCCTTCCATGTCTAATTTCCTTTTTATAAGGACCTCAGCCATAGTGGATTAAGGCACACCCTCATTAAGTTTTGGCACCTTAATTAATAAAATCTGTTTACAAATGGGTTCACACCCACAGGATCAGGGGTTGGGACCTGAACATGACTTTTGTGTGGTACGACTCAATCCCTCTGGAGTTCAAAAAGACATGTTCTTCCCACATGCAAAATACATTCATTCCATCATAACACTCCAAAAGACTTAAGTCATTTCAGTAACAATGCTAAGTATAATCAGCTATAGGTGTAGCCCATCCTGGGGCAACATTTCTGTCTGTGGTCCTGTGAAACCTAGAAACAAGTTATTTGTTCCAATATACAATGGTGGGACAGGCATTGCAAGAACATTTCCATTACAGAAGGGAGAATATAAAAGGAAAGCAAGGGTCAAAGGTCCCAAAACCCAGCTGGATGAACTCCATTAAATCTCACGGACTAAGAGTCATCTGCGGATTTTGTCTTCTGGGCCTGATGGAACAGTAACCCTACCCCTTTTAGGCACTTGCACAGCAGCCATGCTCTCCCCAATACAGGGATACAAACACAGGCTCAGCATCTCCAAGCACTGGGGTAGCAGCACTCTCCATGAACAACTTGGAGCAAGGTCCACCGCCTCCAAGTGCCAGGACAGGTGGTCTGTCCCCTCCAAGCACAAGCGCAGACCCGCACTTCTGAGGATCGAAGAAATCTCTTCAGTTCACACCTTTGCTTCCATGGTTCTGCCCTTGAAGTCATTCTTCCTTTAATTCACCCCTTCTCTGTCCCTTTCAATACAGACTGGCATTGGTTCTACTTGTACAAATTTCGCAAAAAAAACTTGTCAGCTTTACATGCAGTTCAAAGGGTTTGAACCATCAATCAAAAGAATTTTGCACAGGATATGACTCCCAAGGATGAATCGTCTTGACCAAAAGGGGGATGTGAAATGAAACAAAATAAAGTTTCAGTGGCTGAGAGATTCCAAATAGAGTCGAGAGGTCACTCTGGTGGGCACTTACGCACTATATAGATAACCCATTTTAGGTTTTAAAGTACTGCAATAGCTAGAAGTAAATACCTGAAACTATCAAACTGCAGCCCAATAGTCTTGACTCTTAAAGATGACTGTATAACAACGTAGCTTACAAGGAGTGACAGTGTGATTGTGAAAGCCTTGTGGCTCACACTCCCTTTATCCCATGTATGGATGGATGAGTAGAGAAACGGGGACAAAAACTAAATGAAAAATAGGATGGGGGGGATGATTTGGGTGTTCTTTTTTACTTTTATTTTTTATTCTTATTTTTACTTTTTCTGGTATAAGGAAAATGTTTAAAAAAATAGATTGGGGTGATGAATGCACAACTATATGATGGTACTGTGAACAGCTGATTGTACACCACAGGTGACTGTATGACATGTGAATATATCTCAATAAAACTGAATTTAAAAAAATTATTTTGCATAGTTATCCCTCCTGGATAACTACATTTCCAATCCTGACATCCAATGAAATGCCAGACTGGACCCATGCTTAGGCACACCCTCTTTAGCAAAGAGCTTCAATTAAACCTTTACAAAGAGTCCTGTTCCCTAGGGATTCACTTTCAGAAGCTCAGTGAGGTCCCTGATATAGCTACTTCTGGCCCTCATTTCAGAGCACACTATCTGGAGAGAATGAGGATTTTCAAGTCATCAGTTTCTGGTTTCTTTTTGCTTAAGAATTCAGTTCTTAGCTTATCTCTTTCCTCTCACATTTTACTATAAGCTTCAAGGGGAAACCAGGCTGCAACATCCACACTTAGCCTGGAAATCTCCTCAACCAAATATCTAAGTTCATCACTTGCAAGTTCTGCCTTCCATCCAAAATCAGAACACTATTTTGCCAAGTTCTCTGCCACTTTATAATAAGGATTGCCTTTCTTCCAATTTCCAGTGACACTTCATCAATTCTGTCTAAGGCCTCCCCAGAAAGAAGTAACTTTAACACCCATATTTCTACCAACATTCTATTCACAATGAATTATGTATTCTCTAAGATAATACAAACTTTCTCTACAGCTCTCACTCATTTTTGAGCCTTCACTAGTCTTCCAGCCTCTATCCATTACCCAACTGCAAAGTTGTTTCCAAATTTTGACATATTTGCAATAGCAGCATCCCACTCCTGGTACCAAAAACTGTCTTAGTTTCCCAGGTGCTAAAACAAATACCATACAGTGGGTTGGCTTAAACAATGGGAATTTATTGGCTCATAGTTTTAGAAAGGCTTGCTTCCTCCCAGGGTTGGTATCTTCTGCCTGGATGGCAATCTTTGGGATTCCCTGGCTTTTTTGTCACATGGCAATGCTCGTGGCAACATCTTCTCCTTTCTCTTCCAGGTTCTTTTGACTTTCAGCTTCTGGCTGCTCCCCATAGCTTCTCTTTCTGTGTCCAATATCCTTTTTATATGGACTTCAGCCATATTAGACTAAGGCCCACCCTCACTCATTTTGGGCACACTTTAATAACATCTTCAAAGGTCCTATCTATAAATGGGTTTATATCCACAGAACCAGGGGTTGGGACCTAAACCTGCCTGTTTATGGAGACATAATTCAATCCCCAACAGAAGGCCAGATTTACAGTGACAGGAAAAAGCTACCAACACACAACTCTGTAGAGGTTTTGGCAAATGTTAGTTAGTGCAATGACGGGATAGTCTAGCATCTGGGATAGTATATATGCTTTTGAGAGTAGAGTAGATGTCACTTTTGTTTTTCTTGGAGACAATGTCACTGCTTAAGAGACAAGAGGCTGAGCCTGCTGTTACTAGCAGTCAACATACCAATGAGATAAAACCAAAAATCTGTCTGAAACAACAGAGGAAAAATGATCCTGTGTTAGCACATTTGCTTCTTACCTGGAAGACAAAGAGGATTTGACTGTTTCTTAAAGATCTGATAGACTTCCAGATTTAAAGATAAATCAGAGGGGCCTAAGTAGTCCTACAATTATTTTGAATAAAATCTTCATTTTTTTGTGTCAAAATCTCTGGAGATTAAGGAAGAGAAAAATCCAGTTACCTTTATCAGTATAGCTTCCTCTCAGGAATTATCTATAGCTATTCTTATAATCTGAAAAACAATTAATAAATCACAGAGGTTTGCTCCTATTAAGACTGTCCCCAAGTTCTTTTGAAGAAAGCATATTTGGAATTTTAAAGATTAATTCTGTAGGCCATACTAAATGCATAATACTAGCTTTTAAAATCACATAGTACTTCACACAGCTATTGCTAATAGTCTTCCACTATTTATAAAAAAATGAGTTTCCTGAAAAAATAAAGTATAAAATACGATAGGAACATTTTTGGGATATAAGGTCACCACTGGAAAATTCAAAAGCAATTTGGAAACGAAAAGCTATTATTAACAACTCCTTTCTACTTCATCAGCCATAAGCCACTTAAATTCTATGTCAAAGAGAGAAAATGAAAATATCTGAGTGCAAAGTACAAAAAACAGTGTTTTGTGGCAAAGAAATTCTCAGAGTGACAGAAAATGGTCTATCTAAGCCTCCAGAGCAGGGCAAAGGGGCCCTCAGATAACAGTTCTTATAAGAACCAAAGGTTGTATTTTCTCAAAATAGGATTTAACCTCAGTTAAGGTATTTCCCAAAGGACAATGTTTGGACTGCAGCAAATGCCCTTCAGTACATAACTGGTTTCACAAACTTAAAATTTGGGTTTTCAAAAATGACTTCCAACTTAGCACCAACACTAAGTAAGCCATTAAGACCTCCAGCAAGAAGAGCAGCATTAAAAGGTGGCATAGGAGTTGGGGGCAAGATGGCAGACTGGTGAGCTGTATGTTTTAGTTACTCCTCCAGGAAAGTAGGTAGAAAGCCAGGAACTGCGTGGACTGGACACCACAGAGCAATCTGACTTTGGGCATACTTCATACAACACTCATGAAAACGTGGAACTGCTGACATCAGCGAAATCTGTAAGTTTTTGCGGCCAAGGGACCCGCGCCCCTCCCTGCCAGGCTCAGTCCCGGGGGAGGAGGGGCTGTCAGCTCCGGGAAGGAGAAGGGAGAACTGCAGTGGCAGCCCTTATCGGAAACTCATTCTACTGATTCAAACTCCAACCATAGATAGACTGAGACCAGACACCAGAGAATCTGAGACCAGCCAGCCCAGCAGAGAGGAGACAGGCATAGAAAAAAAACAACACGAAAAACTCCAAAATAAAAGCGGAGAATTTTTGGAGTTCTGGTGAACATAGAAAGGCGAAGGGCCCTGAGGCGCATATGCAAATCCCGAAGAAAAGCTGATCTCTCTGCCCTGTGGACCTTTCCTTAATGGCCCTGGTTGCTTTGTCTCTTAGCATTTCAATAACCCATTAGATCTCTGAGGAGGGCCCGGTTTTTTTTTTGTTTGTTTGTTTGTTTGTTTTTTGTTTTTTAATCCTTTTTTCTTTTTCTAAAACAATTACTCTAACAAGCTCAATACACAAAGCTTCAAAGACTTGCAATTTCGGCAGGTCAAGTCAAGAGCAGAACTAGGAGAGCTCTGAGACAAAACGCAATAATCCAGTGGCTGAGAAAATTCACTAAACACCACAACTTCCCAAGAAAAGGGGGGTGTCCGCTCACAGCCATCATCCTGGTGGACAGGAAACACTCCTGCCCATCGCCAGCCCCATAGCCCAGAACTGCCCCAGACAACCCAGTATGACGGAAGTGCTTCAAATAACAGGCACACACCACAAAACTGGGCGTGGACATTAGCCTTCCCTGCAACCTCAGCTGATTGTCCCAGAGTTCGGAAGGTGGAGCAGTGTGAATTAACAAAGCCCCATTCAGCCATCATTTCAGCAGACTGGGAGCCTCCCTACACAGCCCAGCAGCCCAGAACTGCCCTGGGGGGACGGCACTCACCTGTGACATAGCACAGTCATCCCTCAACAGAGGACCCGGGGTGCACGGCCTGGAAGAGGGGCCCACTTGCAAGTCTCAGGAGCCATACGCCAATACCAAGGACTTGTGGGTCAGTGGCAGAGACAAACTGTGGCAGGACTGAACTGAAGGATTACACTATTGCAGCAGCTTTAAAACTCTAGGATCACCAGGGAGATTTGATTGTTAGAGCCACCCCCCCCCCGACTGCCCAGAAACACGCCCCATATACAGGGCAGGCAACACCAACTAAACACGCAAGCTTGGTACACCAATTGGGCCCCACAAGACTCACTCCCCCACTCACCAAAAAGGCTAAGCAGGGGAGAACTGGCTTGTGGAGAACAGGTGGCTCGTGGATGCCACCTGCTGGTTAGTTAGAGAAAGTGTACTCCACGAAGCTGTAGATCTGATAAATTAGAGATAAGGACTTCAATTGGTCTACAAATCCTAAAAGAACTCTATCAAGTTCAGCAAATGCCACGAGGCCAAAAACAACAGAAAATTATAAAGCATATGAAAAAACCAGACGATATGGATAACCCAAGCCCAAACACCCAAATCAAAAGACCAGAAGAGACACAGCACCTAGAGCAGCTACTCAAAGAACTAAAGATGAACAATGAGACCATAGTACAGGAGATAAAGGAAATCAAGAAGACCCTAGAAGAGCATAAAGAAGACATTGCAAGACTAAATAAAAAAATGGATGATCTTATGGAAATTAAAGAAACTGTTGACCAAATTAAAAAGATTCTGGACACTCATAGTACAAGACTAGAGGAAGCTGAACAACGAATCAGTGACCTTGAAGACGACAGAATGGAAAATGAAAGCATAAAAGAAAGAATGGGGAAAAAATTGAAAAAATCGAAATGGACCTCAGGGATATGATAGATAATATGAAACGTCCAAATATAAGACTCATTGGTGTCCCAGAAGGGGAAGAAAAGTGCAAAGGTCTAGGAAGAGTATTCAAAGAAATTGTTGGGGAAAACTTCCCAAATCTTCTAAACAACATAAATACACAAATCATAAATGCTCAGCGAACTCCAAATAGAATAAATCCAAATAAACCCACTCCGAGACATATACTGACCACACTATCAAACACAGAAGAGAAGGAGCAAGTTCTGAAAGCAGCAAGAGAAAAGCAATTCACCACATACAAAGGAAACAGCATAAGACTAAGTAGTGACTACTCAGCAGCCACCATGGAGACGAAAAGGCAGTGGCACGATATATTTAAAATTCTGAGTGAGAAAAATTTCCAGCCAAGAATACTTTATCCAGCAAAGCTCTCCTTCAAATTTGAGGGAGAGCTTAAATTTTTCACAGACAAACAAATGCTGAGAGAATTTGCTAACAAGAGACCTGCCCTACTGGAGATACTCAAGGGAGCCCTACAGACAGAGAAACAAAGAGAGGACAGAGAGACTTGGAGAAAGGTTCAGTACTAAAGAGATTCGGTATGGGTACAATAAAGGATATTAATAGACAGAGGGGAAAAATATGACAAACATAAACCAAAGGATAAGATGGCTGATTCAAGAAATGCCTTCACGGTTATAACGTTGAATGTAAATGGATTAAACTCCCCAATTAAAAGATATAGATTCGCAGAATGGATCAAAAAAAACGAACCATCAATATGTTGCATACAAGAGACTCATCTTAGACACAGGGACACAAAGAAACTGAAAATGAAAGGATGGAAAAAAATATTTCATGCAAGCTACAGCCAAAAGAAAGCAGGTGTAGCAATATTAATCTCAGATAAAATAGACTTCAAATGCAGGGATATTTTGAGAGACAAAGAAGGCCACTACGTACTAATAAAAGGGGCAATTCAGCAAGAAGAAATAACAATCGTAAATGTCTATGCACCCAACCAAGGTGCCACAAAATACATGAGAGAAACACTGGCAAAACTAAAGGAAGCAATTGATGTTTCCACAATAATTGTGGGAGACTTCAACACATCACTCTCTCCTATAGATAGATCAACCAGACAGAAGACCAATAAGGAAACTGAAAACCTAAACACTCTGATAAATGAATTAGATTTAACAGACATATACAGGACATTACATCCCAAATCACCAGGATACACATACTTTTCTAGTGCTCATGGAACTTTCTCCAGAATAGATCATATGCTGGGACATAAAACAAGCCTCAATAAATTTAAAAAGATTGAAATTATTCAAAGCACATTCTCTGACCACAATGGAATACAATTAGAAGTCAATAACCATCAGAGACTTAGAAAATTCACAAATACCTGGAAGTTAAACAACACACTCCTAAACAATCAGTGGGTTAAAGAAGAAATAGCAAGAGAAATTGCTAAATATATATAGAGACGAATGAAAATGAGAACACAACATACCAAAACCTATGGGATGCAGCAAAAGCAGTGCTAAGGGGGAAATTTATAGCACTAAACGCATATATTAAAAAGGAAGAAAGAGCCAAAATCAAAGAACTAATGAATGAACTGAAGAAGCTAGAAAATGAACAGCAAACCAATCCTAAACCATGTACAAGAAAAGAAATAACAAGGATTAAAGCAGAAATAAATGACATAGAGAACAAAAAAACAATAGAGAGGATAAATATCACCAAAAGTTGGTTCTTTGAGAAGATCAACAAGATTGACAAGCCCCTAGCTAGACTGACAAAATCAAAAAGAGAGAAGACCCATATAAACAAAATAATGAATGAAAAAGGTGACATAACTGCAGATCCTGAAGAAATTAAAAAAATTATAAGAGGATACTATGAACAACTGTATGCCAACAAACTGGATAATGTAGAGGAAATGGACAATTTCCTGGAAACATATGAACAACCTAGACTGACCAGAGAAGAAATAGAAGACCTCAACCAACCCATCACAAGCAAAGAGATCCAATCAGTCATCAAAAATCTTCCCACAAATAAATGCCCAGGGCCAGATGGCTTCACAGGGGAATTCTACCAAACTTTCCAGAAAGAACTGACACCAATCTTACTCAAACTCTTTCAAAACATTGAAGAAAATGGAACACTACCTAACTCATTTTATGAAGCTAACATCAATCTAATACCAAAACCAGGCAAAGATGTTACAAAAAAGGAAAACTACCGGCTAATCTCCCTAATGAATATAGATGCAAAAATCCTCAACAAAATACTTGCAAATCGAATCCAAAGACACATTAAAAAAATCATACACCATGACCAAGTGGGGTTTATTCTAGGCATGCAAGGATGGTTCAACATAAGAAAATCAATCAATGTATTACAACACATTAACAAGTCAAAAGGGAAAAATCAATTGATCATCTCAATAGATGCTGAAAAAGCATTTGACAAAATCCAACATCCCTTTTTGATAAAAACACTTCAAAAGGTAGGAATTGAAGGAAACTTCCTCAACATGATAAAGAGCATATATGAAAAACCCACAGCCAGCATAGTACTCAATGGAGAGAGACTGAAAGCCTTCCCTCTAAGATCAGGAACTAGACAAGGATGCCCGCTATCACCACTGTTATTCAACATTGTGCTGGAAGTGCTAGTCAGGGCAATCCGGCAAGACAAAGAAATAAAAGGCATCCAAATTGGAAAAGAAGAAGTAAAACTGTCATTGTTTGCAGATGATATGATCTTATATCTAGAAAACCCTGAGAAATCGACGATACAGCTACTAGAGCTAATAAACAAATTTAGCAAAGTAGCGGGATACAAGGTTAATGCACATAAGTCAGTAATGTTTCTATATGCTAGAAATGAACAAACTGAAGAGACACTCAAGAAAAAGATACCATTTTCAATAGCAACTAAAAAAATCAAGTATCTAGGAATAAACTTAACCAAAGATGTAAAAGACCTATACAAAGAAAACTACATAACTCTACTAAAAGAAATAGAAGGGGACCTGAAAAGATGGAAAAATATTCCATGTTCATGGATAGGAAGACTAAATGTCATTAAGATGTCAATTCTACCCAAACTCATCTACAGATTCAATGCAATCCCAATCAAAATTCCAACAACCTACTTTGCAGACTTGGAAAAGCTAGTTATCAAATTTATTTGGAAAGGGAAGATGCCTCGAATTGCTAAAGACACTCTACAAAAGAAAAACGAAGTGGGAGGACTTACACTCCCTGACTTTGAAGCTTATTATAAAGCCACAGTTGCCAAAACAGCATGGTACTGGCACAAAGATAGACATATAGATCAATGGAATCGAATTGAGAATTCGGAGATAGACCTTCAGATCTATGGCCGACTGATCTTTGATAAGGCCCCCAAAGTCACTGAACTGAGTCATAATGGTCTTTTCAACAAATGGGGCTGGGAGAGTTGGATATCCATATCCAAAAGAATGAAAGAGGACCCCTACCTCACCCCCTACACAAAAATTAACTCAAAATGGACCAAAGATCTCAATATAAAAGAAAGTACCATAAAACTCCTAGAAGATAATGTAGGAAAACATCTTCAAGACCTTGTATTAGGTGGCCACTTCCTAGACTTTACACCCAAAGCACAAGCAACAAAAGAGAAAATAGATAAATGGGAACTCCTCAAGCTTAGAAGTTTCTGCACCTCAAAGGAATTTCTCAAAAAGGTAAAGAGGCAGCCAACTCAATGGGAAAAAATTTTTGGAAACCATGTATCTGACAAAAGACTGATATCTTGCATATATAAAGAAATCCTACAACTCAATGACGATAGCACAGACAGCCCAATTATAAAATGGGCAAAAGATATGAAAAGACAGTTCTCTGAAGAGGAAATACAAATGGCCAAGAAACACATGAAAAAATGTTCAGCTTCACTAGCTATTAGAGAGATGCAAATTAAGACCACAATGAGATACCATCTAACACCGGTTAGAATGGCTGCCATTAAACAAACAGGAAACTACAAATGCTGGAGGGGATGTGGAGAAATTGGAACTCTTATTCACTGTTGGTGGGACTGTATAATGGTTCAGCCACTCTGGAAGTCAGTCTGGCAGTTCCTTAGAAAACTAGATATAGAGTTACCATTCGATCCAGCGATTGCACTTCTCGGTATATACCCGGAAGATCGGAAAGCAGTGACACGAACAGATATCTGCACGCCAATGTTCATAGCAGCATTATTCACAATTGCCAAAAGATGGAAACAACCCAAATGTCCTTCAACAGATGAGTGGATAAATAAAATGTGGTATATACACACGATGGAATACTACGCGGCAGTAAGAAGGAACGATTTCGTGAAACATATGACAACATGGATGAACCTTGAAGACATAATGCTAAGCGAAATAAGCCAGGCACAAAAAGAGAAATATTATATGCTACCACTAATGTGAACTTTGAAAAATATAAAACAAATGGCTTATAATGTAGAATGTAGGGGAACTAGCAATAGAGAGCAATTAAGGAAGGGGGAACAATAATCCAAGAAGAACAGATAAGCTATTTAACGTTCTGGGGATGCCCAGGAATGACTATGGTCTGTTAATTTCTGATGGATATAGTAGGAGCAAGTTCACAGAAATGTTGCTATATCAGGTAACTTTCTTGGGGTAAAGTAGGAACATGTTGGAAGTTAAGCAGTTATCTTAGGTTAGTTGTCTTTTTCTTACTCCCTTGTTATGGTCTCTTTGAAATGTTCTTTTATTGTATGTTTGTTTTCTTTTTAACTTTTTTTTCATACAGTTGATTTAAAAAAGAAGGGAAAGTTAAAAAAAAAAAAAAACAAGGAAAAAAAAAAGATGCGGTGCCCCCTTGAGGAGCCTGTGGAGAATGCAGGGGTATTCGCCTACCCCACCTCGATGGTTGCTAACATGACCACAGACATAGGGGACTGGTGGTTTGATGGGTTGAGCCCTCTACCACAGGTTTTACCCTTGGGAAGACGGTTGCTGCAAAGGAGAGGCTAGGCCTCCCTATGGTTGTGCCTAAGAGCCTCCTCCCGAATGCCTCTTTGTTGCTCAGATGTGGCCCTCTGTCTCTGGCTAAGCCAACTTGAAAGGTGAAATCACTGCCCTCCCCCCTACGTGGGATCAGACACCCAGGGGAGTGAATCTCCCTGGCAACGTGGAATATGACTCCCGGGGAGGAATGTAGACCTGGCATCGTGGGACGGAGAACATCTTCTTGACCAAAAGGGGGATGTAAAAGGAAATGAAATAAGCTTCAGTGGCAGAGAGAATCCAAAAGGAGCCGAGAGGTCACTCTGGTGGGCACTCTTACGCACACTTTAGACAACCCTTTTTAGGTTCTAAAGAATTGGGGTAGCTGGTGGTGGACACCTGAAACTATCAAACTACAACCCAGAACCCATGAATCTCAAAGACAGTTGTATAAAAATGTAGCTTATGAGGGGTGACAAGGGGATTGGGAAAGCCATAAGGACCACACTCCACTTTGTCTAGTTTATGGATGGATGAGTAGAAAAATAGGGGAAGGAAACAAACAGACAAAGGTACCCAGTGTTCTTTTTTACTTCAATTGCTCTTTTTCACTCTAATTATTATTCTTGTTATTCTTGTGTGTGTACTAATGAAGATGTCAGGGATTGAGTTGGGTGATGAATGTACAACTATGTAATGGTACTGTGAACAATCGAAAGTATGATTTGTTTTGTATGACTGCGTGGTATATGAATATATCTCAATAAAATGAAGATTAAAAAAAAAAAAAAAAAAAAAGACATAATGCTGAGCAAAATAAGCCAGGCACAAAAAGAGAGATATTGTATGTTACCACTAATGTGAATTCTGTGAAAAATGTACAATGTTTTATACTGTAGAATGTAGGGGACCTAGAGATACCAATTAGTGGAGGGGGAATGATAATCTAATAAGAACAGATAAACTATGGAGGGTAATCTCAATGTTATGGGAATGCTCAGGAATGATTATGGTTTGTAAACTTTCTTGGATATAGTAAGATCATGTTGGAAGCAATAGAGTTATTTTAGGTTTTTTTTTTCCTCTTATTCCTTTGTTTTCCTAGGGGTTGTTAATTTTCTTGGGGTATGGTAGGAACATGTTGGAAGCAATGTAGTTATTTTAGATTATTTGTTTTTCTTACTCCTCTGGACATGGTTTATTAATTTTCTTGGGGTATGGTAGGAACATATTGGAAGCAAAGTAGTTATTTTAGGTTATTTGTTTTCCTTAATCCATTGCTTTGTTTGAAATGTTGTGAGGTTTTTTGGTTGTTGTTTGCCTGTTTGTTTTTAATTTTTTGATAAACAAAGTTAAAAAATTGAAAAAAAATCAGTAGAAAAATGGGAGTAAAAACTAAATGACAAATAGGGTGGGATGGGGGGATGGTTTGGGTATTCTCTTTTCACTTTTATTTTTTATTCTTATTCTGATTCTTTCTGATGTAAGGAAAATGTTCAGAAATAGATTGTGGTGATGAACGCATAACTATATGATCATACTGTGAACAGTTGATTGTATACCATGGATGACTGTATGGTTTGTGAATATATTTCAATAAAACTGAATTTAAAAAAAAAAAAGGAATAGGAATAAAATTTATTGCTACAAAAAATTAAAAAAATAAAAAAATAAATAAAAGGTGGCATAAGAGAGTTTGGTGTGCACCACACAGAATGCCTAAGCTCCCCACTGCAAAGGCTCTTCTAGAGGGAGGGAGGGGGGCTGGGATTCTAGTGATGGATTCTACTAAGTGGAACAAAAACCAAAGACTATTTTGGTTCCATTGCCATTATTTACACCCACCCTCTGCTGCTTGTCCCAACTAATTTGATTTAAGGAAAGGAGGGGTTACAAAGTATTAAAATGGATTAATATTACCTCTACTACTACTTAATAAAAATAGAACTTTAAAACTTCTATCCAATCCACAGCTGTCGTTAATAAAATATAGTTCACTTTATTGTCTTATTCTGTGAGAAGTAAAAAAAATCATTATCTAGATTAAGATAACAAGCCTCAACTATAGGCTACCTTCTATACTTTTTTCAGGGTCCAACCTCCTTTGTCCAGATGTTAATTTTCTTAAGAGAAAAAATATTTATATTTTACAACAAAGAGTAGGATACAGGTAGACAGAACAGCATGAGATCAAAAGCTCCTGGACCAATAACAACCACTTATAAATTATCAGAGACCATCACAGGCATGGCTGTAATTCATCTGGACATTGATGATGTGCCTGACTAATATCCCTGGTGTGGCTGAGAGCAAAGAATTGGATTTATTCTATAAAAATTAATCCAACTACTTTTAAACATTAGTATACAAGATCAAGGACAGCTATACAGTTCCAAGCTGGCAATACTGCCAAATCAAATATACTGACTTCTTAAGGAAATAAAAGTCAGAAGAAACAGTAGCAAAATTTTCAAACAAGACCCACTCCCAGCAATTCATATCCAACAGGCACAGTCTGTTTCTACCTACAGCATATCTATCAACATGTTCTTCAATGTTTTGATTCTTACCTTTTGGAGAACTGAAGGAAATGATCAGGAACCCCTCCTCTGTTGATGAATTCCTCAAGAGCTTGCCTGTCCCTGTATTTATACTCATGAGATCACATGTCTATTCATCGCAGCTCTTCATTAGCATAAAGCCTCCAAGAGTAATTTTATTTATTGCAAACATTCTCCAATAAGCACCAAACCCAGAGCAAGCAACCTAGTGCTACTCAAATGCTTTCTCAGAAATTTATTTGATATTTTTAACCTATCAAGTCAAAGTTTTAGGAGTAATAAAATTACTTTGAATTTTAGGGTCATTATCATACATTGGAAACTTTGTAATAAGGCAAAAAGAACTGTCAGTTTTCAGTATTCTGATAAAACGTGGAGATGTTTAATAGTTATAGCATATTTTGTAATCTTAGTCAGAATTAAAAACAATGACTATAATCACAGATAAAAGCTGGAAGAGCCACTAAATATTATCTAGTCCTTTGTGGTTCATAGGCTGGCAGCACTGGCTCTCGGGAGCTTGTCAAAAATGCAGAATCTCAGAAACCAAACACCTATAGAACCAGAACCGCATTTTAACATGATCCCCAGAGGGGTTAGTCCCGCACTGAGCTAGTCCAACTCCCTCATCTTACATATGAGGAAACTGTATCTCCCTCATCTTACATATGAGGAAACTGTATCTCAGAAAGATTAAATGACTTCACCAAGATCATAGAGCAAAAAGTTGCAATTAGAACTCAGCTCTTAACTCCCAGCCCTGTGTCCATTCTCACCACGCATACACCAAAAAATATTGAAGGAGGCCTGCTAAAGTCCAGGGGCTGCACGAAACATGTTGGCTAGAGCACAGACCTTGTTCTGCAGGAATCCAAACTAATGACAGGGACCCGTATGCAAACAGGTGATTATCTTTAAAGTATGGTGAAAAAGTTATCCTCAGGGCACAATGGGAATAATGGAAAGGGACACATGACCCTGTCTATGAGGGGAAAGAGAGGAGGTGAGCAGAAGCATGCCAAATAAAAGGCAAGGGGACAAAGTAGAAAGTAATAATATGAGCAAATAAAGGCCCAGAGGTGAGAAAAAGCATGAGGAATACGGTGAGAAAAGAAGTTTGGTATTAATGACACTACAATCAGAACCTCCACTTAAAGATCATGGAATTTAATCTAGACATGTAAAGGCTTAAAAATGCTGGTTTGCAAGTACAAATCCCCAAATACAAGGTCATTTCCAAATTCTCATACCAAGAGGTAATTTTATTATGCAAATAATCTTTTCATCAGAGACCTCTGCAGTTTTTTTTTCTCATATTTAAGTGTTTCACAGCGTATTTACTAGGAGATTGGAAGATTCTACTTTGCTTTTTGTTCCCTACCCACCCCATGACCCCTTACAAATTTAAAGTTAGAGCCAGCTTTAGAAATGGATGACCTATAAACCATAACAGGTGAGTGATTATGCTAGTAATTAAATTACAAATCAAACCTCCCTGCTGTGGAATCCACCCACCCACTCCCAAAATCACAGGTGGAAGCCAAGGCCTATGACACTTCTGCATGTGGAGGAGGGACCCAGAGAGAAAATGCCTGGAATCAGAACCACACCACAAATATCCCTTCTTTCCCTTAGAAGGCAGAGGTAAGTAAGCAGAAAGAATGACAAGGTAGTGGTGGTATGAGTCCTAGTTGCCTCAGTATATTAACATATATTTAAAACAAGATATTGCCAAGTATTATTAACGTTACTTGACGTAAAAAATAACAACACAGCCCTGGAACCCATCTGCCCAGGGTTCTTCAGTTATAGGGACAAGCATACCTCAGTTCCTACACCAGCTACATCATAAAGGTGAGTATAAACTAAAATCCTGTCAACTAAATCACATTCTCCTCTGACAAAAAGCTTTAGCCTTTGTTCCAGGCAGAATGTCATCTGTTCTAACTCTGCACCTTGGCCTCTATAAAGAGATTTACAATCAACAAATGAACTCCAAATGAATTAAAGTGGTTGCAATTTAAAGGAATCCTACAGCAGTATCATTTTAGAGGTAAGTGCTTTTGCAAATGTTGTTTTAGTTTTGGTGCACATATATCAACAGTTGTTAATTCTAAAAGTGACTTTGAATTTTATCCTCCTTCATTGGGTCCAGTGTAAAGAGCTGAAAAAGATTAACACAGAATACTTTAGACACTCTATGAAAGTTTAAGCAGATGAACAAAACCTCCATTTTCATACCTTTTGCCACATAGTTAACCGAGAGTGTTTCACAAGTATCCTTCCACAGGTAGCCTTCAGACTGTTAGAAAATAAGAGATAGACGCCACTGTACAAATACAATCCTAACAATCACTCCCCATTTTAAAAGTGCCATTTGTTTTATAAACTGCTCATTTAATCTTTCCAATCGCCCTAAATGGCAGGTTACAACATCTGCCAATTATCATCGTCCTCAACCCCAGATGAGGAAACTAAAGCTCAATGGATTAAGTGACTTGCCAAGGGTAGTCACGCAGTTGCTCAGTGGCAAAGCCGGAACCACAGAGGAAGAGGAAGCCGGGGGAAGGGGAGGAGCAGAAGGTGGTGCTTAAGGAAATCCTATTCGGCTTTCTTCTCCAATCCCTGGTTACCACCCCCACCACTACAGCCCATCCCTGACCCCATTCTTCTCCCTTACAATCCCAAATAACAAAAGGTAGGGAAAAAAAAACTTAAAGTAGGTCAAAAGAAATGTTCTCAGGAAAGTTTTCAGTTTTTCATTTCTTTCTCCTCATAGGAGAGACAGGTAATGGAAGGAGCCTGGAAGAGTGCTTTTTAATTTGCCAAAGAGATCTCTGGGGTGAGAACAATGATACTGTCTCACTATACATTGCCCATAAAAAGAAAAATGTATGGCAGGATTAAATATAGGGAAGGATTAAAGAGAGAGAGAGGTGGCAAGTACATAGGATTGTCTGTCTGAAAGGGCATATGAAAATAATTACTACAGTAGACATAGTGGGATTATGAGTGACTTACTTTTCAAAAATATACATTAGCACCAAATTGACAGGAAAAAAAAGGAGAAAATCATGCAATCATCTTAGTAGATGCAGCAAAAGTATTTAACCAAATTCAACAACTGTTCATGTTAAAAAATTTTTTTCAGAAAGCCAGAAATACAAGGGAGGAACATCCTTCATTTACAAAAACTACTGCAATTATCATACTCAGTGGTGAAATAATATAAATACTACCACCACCACCACCCTCACCTCTGTAATCATGAAGGAGAAGCCACTATTACATTTTCCATTCAACATTGTACTGGTAGTTCTTACCAGTTCAGTAAAGCAAGAAAAAGAAAATAATACATCAACATTAGAAAGGAAGGGAAAAAAAAAAAACGTTATTCACACAGACAACATGACTGTACACAGAAAATCCCAAGAACCTACTATTTTTACTTCTGGGTAAAATATAGTAGGCCATGACAACCTCATATTTCCACTTTGACAACTAGAAAAAGCCAAGATAAATTACAAAATCACATTTTCAAAGATATCGGAAAGTCATGGAAGTAATGAACTGGAGTTCCAGAGAGGAGAAAGCCTTTTGAGGTGAGCTGATGATCATCAACTGTTTTCTTCTCTGGGGGTGTTTGCCAATTCTGGATGCTGATTAAAGATCACACTTGGCCCAAGCAGGGGAATTCTACTTGGGGAAGAGAAATCAGAAAGGCTTTGTGGTGTTCACACAATTGCTGTGAAAAATTAAAGCCCTAAGAGACCCCAAACAGGCAGGTGATGCTCTCCAAAGACATTTTCTGAGATATAACTACTTACCTATCAGAATGGCTAAAATGAAAACGACAAAAATACCAAGGGTTAGAGAAGTTATAGAATAACCCAAACTCTCATACATTGCTGGTGGGAATGCAAATTGGTACAACCACTTTTTTTTAATGCAATTTTATTGAGATACACTCACACACCATATAATCCATCCAAAGTATACAATCAGTGACACACAGTATCAGCAAATAGTTGTACATTCATTGCCACAATCAATTTTTGAGCATTTTCATTACTCCAAAATAAAGAAAAAAATATAAAAAATTTTTTAAATAAAAAAAGAAATAAAAAAGAACACCCAAACCACCCCATACCTCATATCCCCCTATTATATATATGTATATTTCTTGTCATTATTTTATTACTCATCTGCCCATACACTGGTTAAAGGGAGTATCAGTCACCAAGTATTCACTATCACATGATAAAAGCTATTTGGTTATACGATGATCATCAAGAATCAAGTCTACTGGATTACTGTTCAACATATTCAGGTATTTCCTTCTAGCTATTCTAATACTCTAGAAACTAAAAAAGAATATCTATATAATGCATCAGAATAACCTCCAGATTGAACTCTGTTTGAGATCTCTCAGCCACTGAACTTTATTTTGTTTACTTTCTTTTCCCCCTTTTGGTCAAGATGGCATTCTCAATTCCACAATGCCAGGGCCATGCTCATCCCTGGGAGTCCTGTCCCTTGTTGCCAAGGAGACTTACACCCCTGAGAGTTATGTCCCATGTGGTGGGGAGGGTAGTGAGATTATCTGCAGAGTTGGCTGACAGAAAGAGGCCACATCTGAGCAACAAAGGAGGTCCTCTGGAGGTGACTCTTAGGCATAATTATAAGTAGGCTTAGCTTCTCCTTTGCAAGAATAAGTACAACTACTTTTGAAAACTGGCAGTATCTACTAAAACTGACAACATAATGCTGGTATTAGATATATATCCCCAATAAATGCATTTATATTTTCATAGCAATACTATTCATAATAGCCCAACCTGGAAACCATCAAATGCCCATCAACAGTGACTTGATACATAAACTGTGGCATAATCACACACTGAAATACTATACAGCAGTGAAAATGAATAATTTAGAACAAAGCACAACAATAAGGATGAATCTCACTAAAATAAAGTTGAGCGAAGGGAGCGAAACACAAAAGAGTAAATATGGTATCCTTTCATTTATATAAAGTACAAGAACAGGTAAAATCAATCTATGCCATTAGGTCAAAATAGTGGTTACCCTTGTCGGGGAGAGGTAGTGATTAGAAGGGAACATGAGAAGGGTTTCCGGGCTACATGTTCTGTTTTATAATCTAGGTGCTGGTTCTGTTTATGAAAAAATTCATCAAGCTGAACACTTATGACATATTTCAAAAAAGAATTTTTTTTTTAATATTACAAAACACAGCAAAATAAAATGGGGAAGAAGATACATTAATTCCTCTGGGCTATAAATCTCAACCACCAAAAGTTATCCCAGAAGCAGTACCACTCAGATATTAGGAAGTATCTATCCATACCAAATAGATGCTAAACTAAGAAGGCTCATTAAGAAGTAATAGTCCAATTAACATGATAATTATCTAAAGCTTCACAAGTGTGTCAATTATGTCTGTTGATGATATCTTGGCCACAAGAAATAGGAGGCCCAGTGTAAGTACAGCACAAGTCAACCAACTTAACCATACTTTAATAATAAAGTATGTTAAATCTTTTAACTCAAGACTTTACTCATTATGTATGATTTGAAAACTAGTTTTCAATAATTACTCACTTTGGACCACAGTGAATACTTAAAAATAAAACTTGACACTTCTTGTAACCAATTAAGAGTGGCAAGCACTAAGTGTAACCCAAATAAATGCAAAATGATTAAAATTTGAATAAATTAATTCTCAACAATTTTCAACATTTATATCAACAACCTCTAACCCAGGATTTGAAACAGACAGGTTCTCATTTTTAAAATAAAACAAAAAGAATATTATGTAAACTTAACATTTCTTCAAACTCAGAATTAATTTTACAAATGGATCATCTTCCTCATTGATGCCCCCTATTCCCAGAACAACAAAGGCAGCCCAAAGATCTCTGTCATGCATAGTCTCTAAACATTAATTCAGAACACAATTTAGAAAGGATTATCAACCTGTAACCAATTCTCTCAAGACAATCCTCCAAAGAACTGTACATATTGTGTACAGAGTGGCGTATCTCATCATGACAGGTCAGTTCTAATCATATGTAGACCCTGGTACTGACAAAAAAAAGAATCCTGCCCAGCTTAGATAATGCTGGTTCAGGAAACTTGATTACCCAAGACGCTGAAGGCCTGGGCCCATGCCTGAGCCAAACACCTGTAGTTTGCCTTAGTTGATTACTCAGAGCCTTGATACCATTTCTGCATGCCCACACTGATCCCTTGGCCACCACCTACCTGTGTTCAGTACTTATACACCCTCCTCTTTATTATATTTGACCCCTTTGCAACTCAGATCCTGGATAATTCTCAACTCTTCTGGTCAAACTGGACTTCTGGGTTTCATGCACTTTTGTCAATCAAGAATCAGGTGGAGCATTCACATGGGTCCATTAAAGTGGCAGAAGCACCTAAAGTTGCATGAGACTTAAGCAGCTTTCACAGGGTTTTTCCTATAGAATAGGCTTAAATAAACTAGACCAAGGCACAGTGCCTGGTATGTAGTAGGCACGCAGAAATGGTAATCTTATTTATCATTACCATCGTTATTATTAATGGGTCCTATGAGGATGAGATGCAATAGACCACCTCAATAACAACCATGCTGTTATTAGCATTCTTAACATACAGTCTTGCAAATTCCAATTGTATACTGTCATCTCCAGAGGTCAAAATACATTCACTGGACTGGCTGATAACAGGGTGGCACTTTATAAGACCTACCAGAAAAACAGGAAAATAATGATCCCTTTATAATTGTTAGGTTAACCAATGTTTATAATCAGTGTTTCTCAATTAAGTGACAATTTTGCCCCCCAGGGTGCATTTGGCAATGTCTGGAGACATTCTGATTGCCACAACTGAGTGATACCACTGGCATCTAATGGGTAGAAGCCAGGGATGTTGTTTAGCATTCTACAACACACAGACCCCCACACACCTGACCCCCAACATAGAATTATCCAGCCCAAAATGTCAATAGTTCAGAAAATGAAAGAACCTGGTGTGTACTTTTGACTTTATCATCCAAAAATAATGGAAAAGAATCACTGCAACTTATTCTATTTACTCAAAATAAACACAAGAGATAGACCCATAAAAACACAGAAAGTTATCTATATTAAACTCCCATTTCTATGTATTCTTTTTTTTTAAAGTCTAACCAGAAAAGGCTTAAATGAAGACAGGCAGAAAAGTGATGTTGAAGTGTGTGTGTGTGTGGGGGGGGGGGGTTTATAGGAACCTTGTCCTTGTCCCAGTGCACAAGTAAAGGGGTTGGAAGGAGCACAGCTAGGACACCAGGTCAGACCTTTGCTCTCAGTCAACATCTTGCACAGCACAGACTCTTTATAGGGATTATCTCCCTCATGGAACCAATTAAATAGATCCTATCATTTCCATTTTTCCTGGATGGGGAAATAAAGCTCAGAAAAGTTATTTGCTTAGGGTCACACAGAAATTAAATAGAACTAGGATTTAACCCCAAGTCTTTAGACACCAAAGCACCATGCTCTTCACCATTCCACCAAGTTAAAAGTTCATTTTCTAACAGCCTCTCCTAGAACATCAACCAGGTGCATCCCCCTTCCCCATAAGGTTGACACCCTTTTCACTATGAACAAGTTAGGTTGGTCACTGCCCAGATATCCCTGAAGATTGAGACAGTGATGAAACGAAAGAGAGGGGTAGCAACTGACAAGACGGACTTAACAAAGGATTATGAATACTGAATCTTTATATAAATATATATTTTTTTTAGTTTCTAGGATACTAGACTATCCAGAAGGAAATAACTGACATGGTGAAACTGTAACATATAACATGCTTCGAAATTTCCCTATAGCTACTTGTTAAATTGTATTTTGAAAGTTATCACATTTCTGTATATATGCTATATTTCACAATAAGGAAATAACTGAAATTGTGGAACTGTAGCCCATAACATTCCTTGAAATTTGCTCTATGACTACTTGCTAAATCATACTTTGAAAGTTACCACTTTTCTGTATATATATTTCATACTAAAAAAATGTAAAAAAAAAACGGTTTAAAAAAAAGTTTATCTTTTGCCAGAAATAAACAATCTGAAAAGAAAATCAAGAAACCAATTCCATTTACAATAGGAACTAAAAGAATCAAATATCTAGGAATAAATTTAACTAAGGATATAAAGGACTTGTACATGGAAAACTATCAAACACTGCTAAAAGAAATTAAAGAAAACCTAAATAAATGAAAGGACATTCCACCCATGTTCATGGATTGGAAGATCAAATATTATTAATATGTCAATTCCAGCTAAATTGATTTACAGATTCAACACAATCACAACCAGACTTTCCCCACAGCCTCCTTTGCAGAAATGGAAAAGCCAATCATCAAATTATATAGAAGGATAAACGGCTCTGAATAGCCAAAATCATCTTGAAAAAGAATGAAGTTAAGGACTCACACTTCCTGATTTTAAAACTTATTACAAAGGTACAGTAATCAAAACAGCATGGTACTGGCCAAAGGATAGTCATATAGATCAATGAAATTGAAATAAGAGTTCAGAAATAAACCCTCATGTCTATGACCAATTGATTTTTGACAAGGGTACCAAGTCTACACAATGGGGAAAGTTTCTTCAATAAGAGGTGCTGGGAAAACTGGATATCCATATGCAAAAGAATGAAGGTGAACCCTACCTCACAATATATACAAAAATTAATGCAAAAGGATGAAATACCTAAATATTATTACCAAAACTCCTAGAAGAAAACAGGGAAGCATTTTCAGGACCTTGTGTCAGGCAATGATTTCTTAAACATTACACCAAAAGCATGAGCAACAAAAGAAAACATAGATAAACGGGACCTCATCAAAATTAAAACTTTTATGGATCAAAGGACTTTATCATCAAAGTGAAAAGCAAACTTACAGAAAGGGATGAAATATTTGGAAATCATATATCTGATATGGGTTTAATATCCAGAAAATATAAAGAAATACTACAACTCAACAACAAAAAGACAACCCAATTTAAAAATGGGCAAAAGACTTTGAATAGACATTTCTCCAACGACATTTCTCCAAAGACATACAAATGGCCAAAAAACACATGAAAAGATGCTCAACATCATTAGCCATCACGGAAATGCAAATTAAAACCACAATAAGATACTGTTTCACACCCACTAAAATGACTACCATTAAAATATGGAAAATAAGTGCTGAAGAGGATGAGGAGAAATAGGAACCCTGTTGTTGGTAGAAACATAAAAAGTGCAGCCACTGTGGAAAACAGTTTGACAGTTTCTCAGAAAGTTAAATATAGAATTACTATATAACTCAGCAAATTCACTTCTAGGTATCTATCCCAAAGAATTGGGGGTAGGGATTCAAACAGAAATTGGTACACCAATTTTCACAGCAGCATTATTCATAATTGCCAAAAGATCAAAGCAACCCAAGTGCCTGTCAACTGATGAATGGATAAACAAAATGTGGTATAAACATACAATGGAGTAAAAAGGAATGAAGTTCTGAAACTTGATAAAACATGGTTGAACCTTGAAGACATCACGTTGAGTAAAATAAGCCAGACACAAAAGCACAAATATTGTATGATCTCAGTGATACAAAATAATTAGAATAAGCCAATTCTTAGGGTCAGAAACTAGAATACAGGTTACCAGAGACATGAAATAATTAGAGTATGAAAATTCATAGAGACAGAAAGAGAACAGGTTACCAAGGAACAGGATGGGTGTAAGAAATGAGGTGTTAATGCTTAATTGGTACAGAGTTTCTGTTTGGGGTGATAGAAAAGTTTTGGTAATGAATGGTGGTAATAATAGCACAACATTGTGAATGTAATTATCACCACTGAATTTTATATTTGAAAGTGGTTAAAATGGGAAATTTTAGAGCTGTGTGTGTGTGTATATATTACCAGAATCAAAATTTTAAAAACAAAAACAAATTACCCATATCCCACCATCCAGAGATAATCACATTCTTCATGTATTTATTTCTAGAAAATTTCTCTAAACAAACATCCTTTTTACCATATAAATGGTATAAATTTAAGTCCAACAACCACTCTATACTGAGAGTACCCATTCTTCACAGCACCAGTTTTACAGACACCAACTAGAATACCTTGAGGACAAAGACAAGATACTGTTTTTGAGTACATGGTTACCCATCCCCTTTTTCACACTCTCTGGTCCCTGAATTTTTGTAGGCATTATACGAAATTGGGCCTTGTGCTTTGATCTATCTATAAACTTTAAGGGGGAAGAAAGACACTGACGCAAGAAACTGAAAATCAATGAAACCTGAAAGAGAAGGGAGAGACCAAGAGATGCTTCCAGGTGCCTGGCCATGTGGCAGAGGAGCCAAGGATTGCCAGCAGCTGGTGTTGGGGAAGAAATCATTGCTTTGATGATGCCCTGATTTGGATATTTTCCTGCTTCAAAACTGTAAGCTAATACATTCCCACTGTTTAAGCCTACCCGTTTCATGGTATTTGCTGGAGCAGCGTAGGAAACTAAAACAATACCAGCTGTCCAGGTTTCAACAAAAGATTGCAAAAATACAAAGAAACAGGCAGCAATGGCACAGGTAAAGGAGAAGATTAAAGCACTAGAGGAGGACCAGACCCGGGACGTACCAGAAGAAGATTTTTTTTAAAATGGTCCTAAATATGCTCAGAGAACTAAAAGAAAACATGGATAAAGAACTAAAGGATATCAGGAAAATAAGAGATGAACACAGAGAACATCAAATAGAGAGATGGAAATTATGAAAAGGAACCAGAGTTGAAGTCCATAGTAACAGATACTAAATATTCCCTAGAGGGGTTCAACAGCAGATTGGAGCTGGCAAAAGAATCAGTGAACTTCAAGTTAAGACATCTGAGGCACAAACAGAAGAAAGAATGAAGAAAAGTGAACAGAGCCTGAGGAACCTGTGGGACACCAACAAGAGTACCAATATATGTACTGTCAGAATCCCAGAAGAGAAGAAAGAGAGAAAGGCACAAGACATAAATATACACATTGAAGATGCCCAACAAATTCCAAACAGGATAAACCCAAATTGACCCATGCTGTGGCATCTTATAATCAAAATGTCAAAGATAAAGTGAGAATTCTCAAAGCCTCAAGAGAGAAGCAACATGTCATTTTCAAGGGATCCCCTATAAGATTAAGTGCTAATTTCTCATCAGAAACCCTGGAGGTGAAAAGGCAATGGGATGGCATATTAAAGTGCTGAAAGCAAAAAAATTGCCAACCGAGAATTTATTCAGCAAAACTGTCTTCCAAAATGGAGGGAGAGATTAAGACATTCCGAGATAAACAATAGCTAAGAGAATTTGTCACGACTAGACCAGCCCTACAAGAGATGCTAAAGAGAGTTCTGCAAGTTGAAAGGAAAGGACAACAGACATAGAGCAAAGCCACATGAAGAAATAAAAATCTCCAGTAAGGGTAATGACAAAGAACCCACTGTGCCCCTCAGAGACACCAGCACTCGGCAGTCAGCATCCCTCTTCAGAAGTTTGCATTCCTGTTCTGGGGAAGCCTATTCCAACTTCAGATACCTGCTCCAGTTTCTCTCTAAGCCCACTTGGTTGGTAAACTCACTGCCCTCCCCTCTACGTAGGACATGACTCCCAGGGGTATAAGTCTCCCTGGAAAAGTGGGACATGACTCCCAGGGAAGAGCCTGAACCCGGCATCGTGGGATTGAGAAAGTCTTCTTGACCAAAAGGGGGAAGAGAAATGAAACAAAATAAAGTTTCAGTGGCTGAGAGATTTCAAATGGAGTCAAGAGGTCATTCCGGGGGTTATTCTTATGTATTATATAGCTATCCCTTTTTAATTTTTAGTGTATTAGAATAGCTAAAAAGAAATACCTGAAATTGTTGAACTGCAATTCAGTAGCCTTGATTCTTGAAGACAACTGTGTAACTGTGTAACTATGTAGCTTACACAGTGTGACTGTGATTGTGAAAACCTTGTGGTTCATACTTCCTTTATCCCGTGTGGACAGAGAAGTAGAAAAATGGGGACAAAAATTAAATGAATAATGGAGGGAGGGGGATGTTTTGGGTGTTCTTTTTACTTTAATTTTTATTCTTATTTTTATTTATTTATTTTTGGGGGTAATAAAAATGATCAAAAATTGATTGTGGTGATGAATGCATAACTATATAATGGTACTGTGAACAACTTTGGATGATTACATGGTATGTGAATTTATCTCAATAAAATTGAATTAAAAAAAAAAACACTTTAAAGGGATTTTACATAAAGGCTAATGAAAGTTTTAAAAAAATCCCCATTCCTGAGTAGGATGAGGATGGTATCCTTGCCCCTGGTGGCCCAGAATGGGAGTTAAAGCCAGAGAAGGGTGAGAAGGCATACACGCAAGCAGCCGAGTGGGCTGTCAAATCATGAACAGAATAAAGAAGACAACCACTCACAAGGAAAGCAGATGTGGAGTGCCAGAGCCCAAGTACCACCGTAGTGAAGAGAGTAGCACCAGTGCTGGGATATTAGTTACATTTAGAGGTATGGGTCATATAAATACATATATCAAGGAAAGTAAGAACTCAAGTTCTCAATATTAGGAAAAGGAATTACAAATACAGAAAGGAAAAAAGCAAAATGAATCTTGTAGTTTTGGTTTGGGATTTAAAATACCTGTGTGAACCTGTGGTTTTCAATATATATAGGCAGACACAGAATCATATAAATGATTCCAGGGCTGGGGCAAGAAAAGTACAAGATGAGCCTGGAACATCTTGCTGTGTCAGAAAAAAGAGAAAGTGCTCAAAGAATGATGGGGACATGTCAAAAGGATACAGGAGCCAGCTTTAAAGGGCTCTCACTGCCCATATCTTGGAAAATTTGAGCATCAAAATAAATAATGTTAGTAATGGATTAATACCCTTTAAATAAAATAGTAACATCATAAGTCCATATTGATATAAGTAAAAAAAATGAATAAATTGAAAGTTTGATAAAGAACATTATATTTACATAGTTTTAAAGTATCTTCTCAGAAGATATTTATAACAAATGGAAAAAGAGTAACTTTACATTAGAGAAGACTGGCAGGAACTACCTTAAAGTGATCAAAGTGAGTATCATCAGTAAGGAACAAATCAAAATCGGGCACTACCTGATAGGATGCAAGAAGAGCAAGATAGTATCACTTCTGTGATATTCCTGCCAACAACACATAACTTGCAATTGATGAGGAATAATTAGACAAACCCAAACTAAGAGACATTCTACAAAGCAACTGGCCTGTAAATTTCCAGAGTCAAGGTCATGAAAGACAAGTAAAGCTTAAGGAGACTAAAAAGACATGACAACTAAAGGCAACCCTTATTCTTAACTGAATCATTCACGTAAAGGATATTATTAGGACAACCAGTGAAATGTGAATGGCATCTGAGATTTAAATGAAAGTAATTTATCAATATTAACTTCCTGATTTTGATGGCTGTATTGTGGTTATATAGGAGAATGTCTTGTTCTTAGGAAATCATACTAAAGAATAGCCAGGTGATAAGGCATTCAATTGGTAACTTACTGTCAAATGGTTTAGGAAAAAAAATCCTTTGTCCTGTTCTTGCAACTTTTCAGTAAATATGATATTGTTACAAAAATATGTATCTCTGCACCCTTTCATGATAAAGACACTAGGTACAGAATAGGAACTAGGTTTACCAACCTGATAAAGGGCATCTATGAAAAATGCCAAGCTGGCATCTTAGTTAATGATGAAAGAATGAAAGCCTTCCCCCTAAAATTAGGAACAAGATAAAGATATCCTCTATAACCATGCTAATTCAACAGTGTATAGGAGGTTCTAGCCAGGCCAATTAGGCATGAAAATGGAATAAAAGGCATTGAGATTGGAAAGAAAGAAGTAAAATGCTCTCTACTCACAAAAGACATGCTCTTGCATTTAGAAAATCCTAAGGAAGCTTCTCAAAAACTACGAGAACTAACAAAGGAGTTCAGCAAGGTTGGAGGATATAGTATCAATATACAAAAATCAATTGCATTTCTATACAGTAGCAATGAACAAACCAAAAATGAAATTAAGAAATAATTCCATTTACAATAGCATCATAAAGAATAAAATACTTAGGAATAAACTTAACAAAAGACGTACAAAACTTATATTCTGAAAACCATGAAGTGTTGTAAGAAATCAAAAAAGATTTAAATAAATGGAAAGAATCCCATGTTCACGTGCTGAAATATTTTTAATATTTTTAAGATAGCAATACTCATCAAATTGATCAAAATTCCATCTGGCTTCTTTGAAGAAATGAACAAGTTGATCCTAAAATTTATATGGAAATTGTGACTCACCAAAGGAGTCAAAAAAATCTTGAAAAATAAGAACATAGTTGGGGGACTCATACATTCTGATTTCCAAACTCATTACAAAGTCATAGGAAACAAGACAATGCAGTACTGGCATACAGATAGATGTATAGATAAGTGGAATAGAATTGAGAGTTCACAGATAAATCCCTACCTTTAAAGTCAATCGATTTTCAACAAGGGTGCTAAAACAATTCAACAAATGGTTCTGGGACAACTGGATATCTACATGCGAAAGAATGAAGTTAGACCTCTACCTCATACCATACATAAAAATTAATTCAAAATTGATCAAAGACCTAAAGGTAAAAGATAAAACTGTTAGAAGAAAATATACAAGTAAATCTTAGTGATCTTGGACTAGGCAGTAGTTTCTTAGATATGACATTAAGAGCACAACCAATTAAAAAAAATAGATAAATTGGACTTCATCAAAATTAAAAACTTTTGTATTTCAAAGGGCACCATCAAAAAAATGAAAAGACAACTCGGAATAGCAGAAAATATTTGCAAATCATGTATCTCACAAGGTACTTGCATCTGGAACACATAAAGAACTCTTACAATTCAATAATAAAAAGACAAACAACCCAATTAAAAATCAGACAAAGGATCCTCTTTATTTCTCCAAAGAAGATATACAAACAACCAATAAACACATGAAAAGATACTCAATATTATTAGTTATAAGGGAAATATATATCAAAACCACAATGAGAAACCACTTCATACACTCTAGGATGATTACAATAAAAAAAGACATAGAATAAGTGTTGGTGAAGTTGTAGAGAAACTGAAACACTCACACAGTACTGGTGGGAATGTAAAATGGTACAGACGCTTTGGAAAACAGCCTGGCAATTCCTCAAAAGGTAAAACATGGCTACCACATGACCTAGCAATTCTACACATAGGTACATATCCAACAGAAATGACCACATACAACCACACAAAAGTTTGCACCCAAAAGATCATAGCAGCATTATTCATAATAGCCCAAAAAGTGGAAATAACCCAAATGTCCAGCAACTAACAAATGGATAAATAAAATGTGGTATATCCATACAATGGAATACTATTTGACAATAAAAAGGAATGAAGTACTCATTGATAAATGCTGCAATGAAGATGAACCTCAAAAACAGTAAGCTAAGTGAAAGCTAGACAGAGAAAAAAACACTATAGTATAAGTCCATTTATGTGGAATGACAATAACAGGCAACTCTATAAAAACAGAAAGTAGATTAGTGGTTGCCAGGGCCTGGAGGACAAGGGGGATGGGGAGTGGGATGGCAGCGGCAGGGGGGGGGGGGGGGGGGGGGGGGCGTGACTACTAAAGGGTATGGGTTTTGGGGGAGAGATGGAAAGTTTAAAATTGATTGTGGTGAAGGTAGCACAACATTGTATATGTAATTAATACCAATGAATTGTATACTTGAAAGTGGTTAAAGTGGGAAATTTTATGTTGCATATATATTACAATAAATCAAAAAATTAGAAACTACTGAATTGTCATTTTAAATGGGTGAATTGCACAATATCAATAAAGTTATTCCTCTATATATAAATACACACACACACTATATATAAAATATCCACTGAACTGCTTTTCACAATACAAAATGATCTGTTGTTTTAACCATATACCTACATGGCCACATACTCTTGTCTATTCAGTCATAGGTATCTCCCTAGTATCAGTATCTCGTCTGCCTTATTTATATGACCTAACCTACTAGAGACCTAATGACATCATTTTGCTCTGAATGATTCTTTTGGTCTTCCCCATCCTGTTATATTATTCCTGTCATCTTCTTGACATACCATGCACTAATTTGTCCATTCCTCCTCTCTTCCTGTTGGTGAAGTTGTAGAGAAACTGAAACACTCATACACTGCTGGTGGGAATGTAAAATGGTACAGACGCTTTGGAAAACAGCCTGGCAATTCCTCAAAAGGTAAAACATGGCCACCATATGACCTAGCAATTCTACACATAGGTACATATCCAACAGAAATGACCACATACAACACAAAGTGAAGAGATAGGCACATGTTTAGTACATGGGAAGAAAAGGAAGTATGTACCAGTAGAAGACAACCTTGTTCAGTAATCAAATTTATAGACATGCCTCAAAGACTGGGAGAAGAGACTTGCTACTCCTTTTATACATGACCACCTAACCCACGCTGACAGCTCTACCCACTTTCCTAGAAGCAAACCTAACAGGCTGTCTACACCCACCCTCATTTCTTCATCCTAACCCAATTCCTAGGCCACAAAGTGGATTCAGAGGTGACAGAGCTGTCTGAACTAGACTTCTTAAGAGCTGTGGGACTTTTCTGTCAACTCACATGATTGCCAGAAGGATCAGATACAATGATATAATAATTCTATGAACAAGACAGGGAGGTAGTCCTGATTATACAAGCATTTCTGTAGTTTCAGAGCAATTTAAATGGGTATTTTGTTTCATTTTTGCTACTACCAAAAACCTTCAGTATACCAAAAAACTAAGACTGATTTTCTGCAATCACTTTATAGCAAGAGTCACAAATTTAAATGCTTACAAGGTCAAAAAGAAATATAAAGGAGCAAAGCAGACTAAGGTGGGATAGAGGTGAGAGATAATACATGCCCCATCTGAAAGGGGAAAAAAATCATTATACATCTCCCACCAATCACTGCCATTCAGGAATGTGGGCCCAGTGTTACCAGATCTTCCCATTTCTTCAAAAGGAGCTGAATGCTGAGTTTAAAGTGTTGATTCATATTTTAAAAACACAAATACAAAACATGTCTGCATGCCACACCTCAACCCACTGGCTCATAGCCACTTGCGTTAGAGCTGGCCACACTAACTTTCTAAAATGAAAACAACACAAAGTGAAGAGATAGGCACATGTTGTACATGGAAAGAAAAGGAAGTATATACCAGTAGAAGACAACCTTGCTCAGTAATCAAAACTTATTAAGACTAAAAGAGACCTTTGAAGTTATCTAGTCAAATGTCTAGTAAAAAAAAGGCCCATGCAAATAACACTTTAAACTCAGCGTTCAATTCCTTTTGAAGAAATGGGAAGATCCGGTAACACTGGGCCCACATTCCTGAATGTTCAAGATCACAAAACCAAGTCATGCAAGACAGAGCTGCAACACAGGTCTTTTGACTACTAGGTAGAGTGACTTCCCACTTTATCACTTTGGCAACCAAGAGGATAGAACTGTAGAGAAAATAAGACACTAGCAATGTCACCAGATGGTGGTATGGAGTAAAACTCAGAACAAAGAATCAAGTTTTTGAGCTCAGAGAATATTTTACACTCAACTAAATGGTACCTGATAGTCCCAGCCTCTTCAGATGTTGACTAAAGATTTGTACATGGTGGCCTCTACTGGCCATCAGCAGAGCACACGGAAACCAGAGGAGCCCAAGTGAAGAAGAGAAGGCAAGGGTCCAGCTTGGGCAGGAACTTTCACCAATCCAAGAAAGAAGGGAAGAAAAGAGAAGAAAAATCAGAGAACTAATTCATGTTTGTTTTCATTTTTTCTTGTTTGAAAAGCAAAATTTCAAATATATTTGCTCCATAAAGACAGAAGCAAATCTGTAAGCTCATTTAAAAACAAAGAAAAGAAAGCTTTAGAAGAAAAGCAAAGTCATGTCTTTTTTTGGAGGAGTCAAAGTCCAGCAAAGGGTATCTTCGAAAGTTTGCTGCCTTTAACCATTTGCTAACCCAAAAGATGATTTAATTCTCAAGGATCTAGGTTCCATTCAGGTCATCTACCTCCATTTTGTAGACTTATTCTCCCAAAATGTAGATCACAGTCACAGAACTGAGACAACACTCAGATTTATACTTTTTGTCTAGGCAATCTTTAGATCTTTCAAAAGCTAACTGAAAGATGTGCTTCAAATATACCATGTATCTCTTGAATGAAGAAGCAAACCAAGAAGAAAGAATAAAATATGAAATCCAAGAAACAGGTCCATTAAAGTAAAGAAGAAAAGGGAAATTTCAAGCAATCACTTTGAAGCAGTCCAAATGCAGCAGGAGGGAAGAAGCCACCAAAAGGAAAGTCTCCAAGGGCAAAAAATTGACCCAATACATCAAGATAGGTTTGATCATGTGAGAAATTACACTAAATGGTTGTGGGAGCATATGGGAAGAATCAGAAAAAAAATAACTAGAAAATTAAGAAAATGATAAAACAAGGCAAAAATAAAAAGATGAACAAGAAGAGGAATGCAATCAGGGCTACTTGGCTCAGCAGTAAACAATATTTATAGTCAAAATAATGTAAACATGGAATATTGCTATATCCAAAATCTGCGCTACAACTATTTTGGTGATATGGGACAAGACAAAAGGATAAGGAAAGAGAGTTAAATCTTTACCTACCATACTAAGAAATCAACAGATAATGCTTACTATTAAGAAATCAAGAAATAACAGTATAGCATATTATTTGGAACTGTGGAGATAAATTCCAAAAGAAACAGCTAAAAGAGTCAAATGTGATTGCCTCTGAGGAGCAGGAACTAAAAGGGATGAGAGGGAGCAGGAGCAGGGGACTGCTATTTTTTTGCAGTAAATCTTTTAGTACCATTTGGCTCTTGAAATTCCGAATGTTTTACTTTGATAAATAAAAAAAATTAATTTAAAAATTCAGCCACCATTATTTCACTATAATGAAAATAAGCAGTTTCATTAAGTTTTCCTCAAAGGTCAGGATGTTTGATTTTTACATATGTGATATATGTCATGTGTTCTTCAAAAAATCACCAATGCAAGGATCTATATTTCCTAAACAATTTAACTTACACAGTTTGTTCATATACCATAATTACATGGAACTTTGAATAGAAGTGAGACCTGGTAGGTTTGTACAGGTTAGTGTGCAATACTGACACACCCCAAAGTAATTTGGGCAGAGAATAAAAATAAATATGCAGGGCTGTGCCGGTTTGGATGAATTATGTCCCCCAAAACTCCATGTTCTTTGATGCAATCTTGTGTGGGCAGACGTATTAGTGTTGATTAGACTAAAATTCTTTGTTGTTTCCATGGAGATGTGATTCAGTCAACTGTGAGTGAAACATCTGATTGGATAATTTCCATGGAGGTGTTACCCCACCCATTCAGGGTAGGTGTTAATTGGATCACTGGAGTAGTGTAAAGGAGTTCACAGACCAGAACCTCAGAACAACTGAGAGTGACATTTTGGAAAGGCTGCAGCTGAAGGACACATTTTGAAGATGGCCATTGAAAGCTGACACTGACATTTTGGAAATGCCATTTTGGAATGCAACCTGAGAGCGAGCAGATGCCAGCCACGTGCCTTTCCAGCTAACAGAGGTTTTCCAGATGCCATTGGCCATCATTCAGTGACAGAACACTACTGTCGAAGCCTTACCTTGGACATTTTATGGCCTTAAAACTGTAACTTTGTAACCAAATAAACCCCCTTTATAAAAACCAATCCATTTCTGGTGTTTTGCAAAACTGCAGCTTTAGCTAACCAGAACAAAGGCCCCCTTGAGGAGCCAGGGGAAAATGCTAAAGTGTTGGACTTCCTCACCTGGATTACTGCTGATGTTCTCACAAACACTGAGGACTGGCAGTTTGGTATACAGAGCCCTCTATCTTGGGGCTTGCCCTTACAGAGCTTGTTACTGCAAAGGAGAGGCTAAACCTGCTTATAATTGTGCCTAAGAGTCTCCCCCGGAGTACCTCTTTGTTGCTCAGATGTGGCCCTCCCTCTCTAGCTAACCCAACTCAGCAGGTGAACTCACTGCCTTCCCCCCTATGTGAGACCTGACTCCCAGGGGTGTAAATTTCCCTGGCAACACAGAATATGACTCCCAGTGATGAATCTGGACCCAAAATCAGGGATTGAGAACACCTTCTTGACCAAAAGGGGAATGCAAAAAGAAACAAAATAAAGTTTCAGTTGCTGACAGATTCCAAATGGAATAAGAGGTCACTCAGGAATAAGAGGTCACTCAGGAAGACACTCTTATGCACTATACAGATAACCCTTTTTAAGTTTTAATGTACTGGAATAGCTAGAAGTAAATACCTGAAACTGTCAAACTGCACCCCAGTTGCCTTGACTCTTGAAGACAACTGTATAACAATGTAGCTTACAAGAGGTGATGGTGTGATTGTGAAAGCCTTGTGGATCACACTCCCTTTATCCAGTATATGGATGGATGAGTAGAAAAATGGGGACAAAAGCTAAATGAAAAATAGGGTTGGGGGGGCAATGATTTGGGTGTTATTACTTTTATTTTTCACTCTTATTTTTACTCTTTCTAGTATAAGGAAAATGTTCAAAAAAATAGATCGGGGTGATGAATACACAACTCTATGATGTTACTGTGAACAGTTGATTGTACACCACGGATGACTGTATGGTATGTGAATATATTTCAAGAAAACTGAATTTAAAAAAAACAAATCACCAGTGCAAGTACTGAATTCAGGATCTTCTTCCTTCAGGAAGCCAAGTATGCATTAGATTTGTCCCACAAGTCATTTTCTTTTGTGGGTAGTATGCTCATCATGCTAGTCTCTGTATTGTTGGATATTATTTATCCATCTACTACTGCAAGATAAGTTGGATCCTTTTTGGACAAAAAGTTCCAAAATAAGCAGATTTATATTCCTCATAAGAACTGTTAAGAGCACCAACTGTTTATACTATTGATATGTATCATCTAAGATTTCAAAGGAATTTTCTTTATTATATATTACTTCAATCCACAAAACAATTATATAAAGTATACTGCCAGAAATACAATTATACTAGCATCATGACTGTAATTCATTACAAGAAATTCTGCCTATTCTCAGAACCACAGTACAGCTAGAGAATATGGCAAACTTTCTTTTTAGACTGTAAAAGAGATTAGAATTTTAAAAACAAGGTCTCAGATTCATGCAGGTAGTAGGAACTTTAAAGATGATTTGGTCTACCATCCACAACCACATAGCAAATGGCAAAACCAAGACTAGAATCTAGTTGAACTGAGCCTTCCCACCATACTGCCCTAGCCCTTTGCAAACCAACTAGTTCCTATGAACAACTCAGAACTGCAAGAATCTTTGGAGATACACTCCAATCTCCAATTTCTTTATAATAAGAGAAGTACATACAAATTCTAGTTTCTGGCTACACTGATGATTTAGAGTATGGAAATGGCAAATTGTGACCAAAAATTGAGTCATGTTTATGACTAGGGCTCCCTACTTCTAGAAGCTGCCCATGTCCTTGGAAAAATTCATCCAACAAATACTTACTGAATCCCAGCTATATGCCAGGCACTGTGCTAGGTGCTAGGTATTACATTATACAAGGGACCCTAGCTTCATCAGAGCTCCTGGCCCAAAATATAACTCCACACACCCTAAAATAAAGTAACCTGCAAAGATGGACAAAGGATTATCATGCTAACTGGACTGGGACCCATACTCCCTACTAGACCCTGGTAGCACTACTAAAAAATCAGCAGCCTGGGTCCTGGTTAATAGCATGGAGAAGAATGGCAGAACTTAGATCTAAAAGGGTCCTTCCTTCAAATAGGTAAACTGAGGCCTGGAGTGATAAGGGTCACTTGCCTTTACAAATTTTTTGAAAGCAACTGCCACTGGATGGAAGCAGATGGCAGCAGATGGCAGCAAAGAGAGGAGTGGAAGCTAGTTTGTCCCCTGGAACAACTAATAAACAACCAGGAACAACTAATAAATAATCTGGAATAACTGCAGGGGGACAAACATGAATGTTCACTTATCATACACCAACCTGAATTGGGAGGAATGCCTGAGATCACAGCATAAAATCTGTAAGTAAAAACTGCGGATCCAAGCCAGGAGTCTCCTTCCCCCACAGCCCAAACTGCAAAGCTTCCCAGTGCTAGGGAGCAGCACTCTCCAAGCAAGCAAATATAGCTCAGCTGAGCTCCAACTGGAGTTTTAATTAACAAATGTGGACTACTCAATAAAAGGTACAAATCCCCAACAAGCCGATAGAGGCTTTTGGTGACGACTGAGCTTGGAGAGCTGGAGGGTGGCTACAGGCTGGCCCTGAAGGGGGCTTTCTGTCCCTTTTTCAGCTCAGTGGAGAAAGCCTCAGCCATTTTCAGTTCCCAGCACTCTGACCCAGACACGGGTGGAGACAGCACAAGCAGAGAGATTATTCAAATGTAAATGACCTCTCCTTTGGAGGTGTATCTTCCATAAGAGGAAGAAGGTGGTGCCAAGCTCTACTACCCACATTCCATTCAGAACCAGATCCCAGAGCCTCAGGGAAAACAGCCACGGGCCACACCTCCTTATACCAGTCTGGAGCTACAGTCTGACAGGTATCACCTGCTGGACAGAAAAGCACAGTGACTTGAGAACTCACAGGGTGTATCAATCTTGTAAGACACCCTCAGGGAAACTGGATACTATTTCCTCCTGCTGAGACCTGAGCCTGTTCTGGTCTGGGAAAACCTGATTGGGTTAACCAAGGAACCCAGATGCCTACACAACAGAAAACTACAACCTACACTAAGAAAAACAAAGCTATGGCCCAGTCAAAGGAACAAACTTACATTTCAACTGAGATACAGGAATTTAAACAACTAATGCCAAATCAATTCAAGAAGTTTAGGGAAAATATGGCAAAAGAGATGAAGCATATAATGAAAACACTGGACATACATAAGGAAGAAATCAAAAGTTTGAAAAAAACAACTTGCAGAATCTATGGAAATGAAAGGCAAAAAACAAGAGATGAAAGACAAAATGGAAACATACAAAGCAATCACAAGAGGCAGAAGAAAACACTCAGGAATTGGAGAACGAGACACCTGAAAGCCTACACACAAAAGAACAGATAGAGAAAAGAATGGAAAAATACAAGCAACGTCTCCAGGAATTGAAGGACAACATGAAATGCACAAATGTACGTGTCATTGGTGTTCTAAAAGGAGAAGAGGAGGGAAAAGGGGGCAGAAGCAATAACAGAGGAAATAATCAATGAAAATTTCCCATCTCTCATGAAAGATGTAAAAATACGGATCCAAGAAGCGCAGCGTACCCCAAGCAGAATAGATCTGAATAGGCCTATGCCAAGACACTTAATAATCAGATTATCAAACATCAAAGATAAAGAGAGAATCCTGAAAGCAGCAAGAGAAAAGGGATCCGTAACATACAAACGAAGCTTGATAAGACTATGTGCGGATTTCTCAATAGAAATCATGGAGGCAAGAAGGAAGTGGGGTGATATATTTAAGATACTGAGAGAGAAACACCACCAACCAAGAATCCTATATCCGGCAAAACTGTCCTTCAAATATGAGGGAGAGCTTAAAATATTCTCTGGCAAACAGACAATGACAGAGTTTGTGAACAAGATACATGCTCTACAGGAAACACTGAAGGAAGCACTGCAGACAGTAAGGAAAAGACAGAAGTGAGAGGTTTGGAAAACAATGTAAGTACACTGAACAAAGATGATTGTGAGTATGGTTGAAAGAGAAAGGTTAGGACCATGTGGAACACCAGAACGAAAGACGAAAGATAAAGACTGGGACTGTATAACTCAGTGAAACCTAGGGTGCTCAACAATTGTAATGAAAGGTACAAATATGTTTTTTACATGAGGTAGAACAAATGGATGTCAACACTGCAAGGTGTTAAAAATAGGGTGGGATTGGGGGAAAATACAATCAATGCAAAATAGAATCCATAATTAACAGAAATATTGTATTATGCTTCCTTTAATATAACAAAGGCAATATACCAAAGTTAAATGCATATGGGGGGGAGGCATAGGGGAAGAGAATGGGACTCCTGGCATTGGTGATGTTGTCTGACTCTTTATCCTACTTTAGTTTAATGCTATCTTTCCTTTTGTTGCTTTCTGTCATTTTCTCTCCCTCTCCCCCACCCACCGCTTCCTTTTTCTTTTGTCTTTCTACCTTCTTTGACTCTTCCTCCTTTGTGGAAGAAATGGAGATGTCCTTATATAGATAATGGTGATGGTGCTGAATACATAAATACATGACTATATGGGAAACCAACCATTGTTTACTTAGAATGGAATGTATGGTATGTGAACAAAACCATCTAAAAAAACATGGGTTGATGAAGAAACCTTGAGGGCGTTATATTGAGTGAAATAAGTCAGACACATAAGGACAAATATTGCAGGGTCTCACTGATATGAACTAATTATAACATGTAAACTCATAGACATGAAATATAAGTTACCAGGATATAGAACGAGGGTAAAGAATGGGGACTGTTGCTTATTATGAGCAGAATGTTCAAATGAGGTGAACTCAAACATTTGGAAATGGACAGAGGTGATGGTAGCACATTGTGAGAATAACTAACAGTGCTGAATGGTGTGTGAAGGTGGTGGAAAGGGTAAGCTCAGTCACGTATATCACTAGAAGGAAAGCTGGAGGTTAAAAGATGGGAATGTATAAAACAGTGAATCTTGTGGTAGACAATATCCATGATTAACTGTACAAATACTAGAAATCTCTCTCATGAACTAGAACAAATATATGACACTATAACTAGAAGTTAATAATAGAGGGGCACATAGAAAAAATATATATACCTGTTGTAAACTATGTACTACAGTTAGTAGTATTTTAAAATTCTTTCATCAACAGTAACAAATGTACTATACCAAAACTATGAATCAATAATGGAGGGGGAGTGGTTAGGGGTATGGGAGGATTTGAGTTTCCTTTTTTTTTTGTCTTTATTTCTTTTCTGGAGTAATGAAAATGTTCTAAAAATTGATAAAAAAAATTAATTGTGGTGATGGATGCACAGCTGTATGATGGCCAACTGATTGTACACATGGGCAATTGTTTGTACACTTTTGATCTTTGGATCGTTGTATGGTATGTGAACAATCTCAATAAAAGATAGAAATTTAAAAAATGATATTTCTTAAAAAAAAAAAAAAGAAACTGCTAACCTCTTCACCTGTACCCTCATGTCCACTCTCTCCACTTTTTCTGGGCCCTTTCTTAGGCATCATTCTCCTCTACCAGCTTCTTCCTTTCAGCACTCATATGAGCTGTCTTATTTTTCCCCATGCCTTTGCTCAAGCCTGCTATTCTCCAGTTACCAACTAATTCCTTCAAATTCTATGTCTCATTTTTTTCAAAATCACTCTGTAGGGCTCCATGAAATTTAGCTTCTGCCTCCCCCCTTTATTTGCAGGTTACCAATGAAATGGGCTTTGGACTTTTCCCAAGTCCCCATTCTTCTCAAAATCTCTTTGGCTGAACACTTCTGACCATTCTCCTGATATCATCTTCTGCCTCTCCACACTATTTCCTCCTTATCCCTAAATTCAGCATTCCCCAGGGTTTAACTTGGGCCCTCTGTGTTTTAAGTATATCTCTCCACATCAGTGTCTTCATCATCTCTATACACTACGCTCTCAGATATAGGAAATCAGCTCAGACTTCCTTACAAAGTCCCAGTCATATTTCAAATGCTTTCTGAAAATCTCCCCTTGGCTCTTCAGCAATCACATCAGACTCAATACTACCAACTCACCATGTACCATGTGTAGCCCTTTCAAAACTATCCCCCTGCTCTGACTTCCCCATCTCTTCTAGCGATGTCACACTACATCCAGGGAGGTAGATGATATAAGACTCTTGAGCGAATCTGCCTGAATTCATATCTGGCTAAACTACTTACTAGCTGTTTATCTTTAAGCTAGTTAACCTCTTTGAGTCTTAGTTTCCCTATTGTAAAAAGAAGATAACAACAATACCACTCAGAATTATTGTGAACATTAAAGAGAATATATGGAAAGTTCTAACTTAGTGCCTGATAAGCATTCAACCAATATTAGCTACTAAACCTTTTATGGTTAACATTATCAACAACAGCAAGAGTCTCACAGCTGCATCTGTGTAACTCCACCACAGATCAGTCCTGCTCAGGCTCTGGATTCATTCCCATCCTTAAAGAGAGGAAATTTAGGAAACCCTGGGAGCAGCTCAGGACTCATCAACTTGGTTCTGATCTTAAGGACTCTTCTCCAGAGCTCTTTCCAGGTGCTTAAGGACTGCTCAGTCCTGTCTGCCTTCCTGATGTCCCAAGTTATCTAACATCCTGATATTAACAGGCAGCTCTGAAGTTCCTACAAGGATGCACCACTGTGTCCAAACACTGCACCCTACCCATCTGTTGTCTCTTGAAGTGCCTTTGGAACACCAGCCACTCCCCAGGCAGGACTTAACATCTCACCTGGCTGGACTTCTTCCTACTGCCTGCAGCTGAATCTCCCCACAAGTCTTCCCTACCCTGGTGGCCTCCTCTAGTCTAAAGCTCCTCTCAGCACTAATCTCAAAGTCAAACAGGCTCAAAAAGTCACTCAGATCTCTTTGACTCCTCCATCTTCCCCTGTGCCAGTTTGAATGTATTATGTCCCCCAAAATGCCATTATCTTTGATGTAATCTTGTGTGGGCAGACCTATCAGTGTCGATTAGAGTGTAATTCTTTGAGTGTTTCCATGGAGATGTGCCCCACCCAACTGTGGGTGATGACTCTGATTGGATAATTTCCATGGAGGTGTTGCCCCACCCATTCAGGGTGGGTCTGAATTAAATACTGGGGCACTATATAAACTCAGACAGAAGAAACAAGCTTGCTACAGCCAAGAGGGACACTTCAAACAATGCACAGAAGCTGAGAGGGTAGCTGTAGATGAGAGACACTTTGAAGATGGCCATAAAAAGCAGAATCTTGCTCTGGAGAAGCTAAGAGACGACAAACACCCCAAGAGCAACTAAGAGTGACATTTTTGAGGAACTGCAGCCTAGAGAGGAACACCCTGGGAGAAAGCCATTTTGAAACCAGAACTTTGGAGCAGACGCCAGCCATGTGCCTTCCCAGCTAACAGAAGTCTTCCGGACACCATTTGCCATCTTCCAGTGAAATTACCCAACTATTGATGACTTACCTTGGACATTTTATGGCCTTAAGGCTGTAACTTTGTAACCAAATAAACCCTCTTTATAAAAGCCGATCCATTTCTGGTGTTTTGACTCTGGTGAGAGGCCAGATCCCATAGAGCCTTCTTGGGCATTAAAAGTACTTTCCCTCTAAATCTGAGCAAAATGGGATCCACCTCAAGATTTTAAACAATTCCTAGTAGAGATATGATATGACTTGGATTTCAAAAGGATCACTCTGTCAGTGGTTACAAGAATTGGTTATATGTAGGGACGTAAGTACAGAAGCAAGAAGACCAGTTAAGAAGATATTAAGTGATAATGAATGCACAATTATATGATGGTATTGTGAACAACTGATTGTACAATGTGGATGATTGTACAGTATGTGAATATATCTTAGTAAAACTGAATTTTAAAAAATGTACAGAATACTTATTTGGAATGATGGAAATGTTTTGATAATGGGTGGTGGTGATGGTAGCTCAACATTGTGAATGTAATTAACAGAACTGAAATATGTATCTGAATGTCATTAAAGGGGAAATGTTAGATTATATATATGGAAACAGAATAAAACATTTAAAAAAACCCATGGAACTACATTACACCAACTGTAAACCCTAAGTTAAACCATGGACTATAGTTAAAAGTACAATTATTAAAATGTACCATCATCTATTGTAACAAATGTTCCACACCAATGTAAGGTATTGATAATAGGGTGGTATATTGGAATCCTGTGGAATCCTGTATTTCATGCATGATTGTTCTCTAATAAAGAAAAAAACAAAGAAAAAAAAGCAGCAGCAGCAGTTATTACAGTAATCTTGCAAGAGATGGTGATTTGGACTGGGTGATGACAATGGGGGTAGTGAGAAGTCTTCAGAACCTGGATCTATATGCAAACTAGATGAAGAATATGAGAAAAAGAAAGGAGTTGAGGATGCCAAGCTGTTAGCCTAACCAAGTAGAAGAACTGAGATATCATTAACTGAGATGGGGAAGACTGTGGGGAAGAGCAAGTTTGGGGGAAGAAGTCCTGGAAACAGGTTTTGGACATGATAAGTTTAAGATGTCTATTAGATATCCAAGGGAAAATATTGATTAGGAAGTTTATTACCTAAATCTGAAATTCAGAGGAAATGTTCTAGCTAGAGATAGACATTTGGGAGTCAACAGAATATAGATCAGGCCCTTCTGATAGAATTCTACAAATGATGACGATGTTCTATATCTGCACTGTCCAATATGGTAGCCACTAATCACATGTGGCTTGAAATGCAGCTAGGGAAAACTGAGAATCTAAATTGTTAATTTAATTTAATTTTAATTAATTTTAATTTAAATAGACACACGTAGCTAGTGGCTACCATACTGGACAAAATCTATAGAGATGGCACTTAATGTGATTTAGTAACAGCCCTAAATAAATGAATGTAGGTGAAGGAGAAGTCCAAATATTGGGCAATGGGGTATGTCAACAATGTGGATTATTTGTAACATGGAAAAAATGGAAACAACTCAAATCTCCATCAACAACAGAATAGAAAATAATAACATTCACATAAGACTAGTCTAGACCATTTGGTAGTAAACTCATATATCTATGTGAACAAGCCTCAAAAACAATATTAAATGAAAAAAAGGGAAGAACAATTTCTATAAAGGGCAAAAGCAGACAAAACTAAACAATATACTGTTTAGTATATTTAAAAAAAAAAAAAAGAGAGAGAGGAGGGTATTCCAGAATTGGGAATGAAAAGGTCCTGTATAGGAGACAGCAAATCGGTGAATCTGATTAAAGGGAATTGGAAAGTTAGGCTAGGGCCAGCCTATGGGATGCTTAAACGCCAAGTAAAGAAGTTCAGACTTGATCCTGTAATAGTGCAGAACCATCAGTGGTGTCTGAGCAAAGCAATGGCATGGAAAAAGAGGTAATTAGGATTACTCTGACAGTGGTGGTCAGGATCAATTAGTAAGCAGACAAGAGACCAGAAAAATCACCAAACTTGCAATGTGAGATGTCAGTGACAATGATCACAGCCTGAATCAGGATGGTAAGGAAAGGTCAAGATAACTCCCAAGAAACCTTAAGGTGAAAGACTTAAGAGGGCTTGGTACTGACTAGAAATAGGTAGTGAGGGAAAAAGAGAAAGATTCAAAGATCACTCTAATTTTCAAGCTAATCTGAGAAAATAGTGATAACACAAACATGCAAAACCAAGGAAATCAGCATGGAAAACTGGTTTTGAAAGAAGACCATCCATTCATTCATTCATTCACACATGTGATAAATGTGCACATCTACTGTATGCCAAGCAGAGTATGATACCTTTCTCTCAAGGAGCAGCTCATGATTTAAAAGAAGGATACAGAATATGTAATAAAAATACCAATTGGTATTCAAAATAAATTGAAAAAAACAGAACACAAAAGTGAAGATGTTTAGTAAAAGGCCAGAGGTAAAGGAGTGGAACAACTCTAAACATTAGAACTAATACCACAAAACTCCTAGAAGAAAATGTAGGGAAGAATCTTCAAGATCTTGTGGTGGATGGCAATGACTTCTTAGAATTTTCACCCAAAGCACAAAGAAAAAAACTAAATGGGACCTCCTCAAAATTGAATACTTTTGTGCTGCAAAGGACTTTGCCAGGAAAGCAAAAAGGCATCCTACCCAATGGGAGAAAATATTTGGAAACCACATATCCAATAAGGGTTTAATATCCAGAATATATAAAGAAATCCTACAACTCAAAAAAAAAAAAAAAAAAAACAATTCAAAAATGGGCAAAAGACACAGGTGCAAAAATTCTCAACAAAGAACTTGGAAATCGAATTCAAAGGCACATTAAAAGAATTATACACCATGACAAAGTGGGGTTCATTCAAGGTAAACAGACTGGTTCAACATAAGAAAATCAATCAATGTAATACAACAAATTGACAGATCAAGAGGGAAAAATCGAAGGATCATCTCAATAGACGCTAAAAAAGCATTCAGCAAAATTCAGCATCCCTTTTTGATAAAACACTTCAAAAGACAGGATTTGAAGGAAACTTCCTCAATATGATAAAGGGCATGTATGAAAAACCCACAGCCAGCACAGTATTCAAGGGTGAGAGATTGAAAGCCTTCCCCCTAAGATCAAGAACTAGACAAGGATGCATACTGTCACCACTTTTATTCAGCATTGTACTAGAAGTTCTAAAAGAGAAATTCACCAAGACAAAGAAATAAAAGGCATCCAAATTGGAAAAGAAGAAGTAAAACTTTCATTATTTGCAGATATGAGCCTATATTTGGAAAATCCTGAGAAATCAATGACAAAGCTACTTGAGCTAATAAACAAATTCATCTAAGTTGCACGATACAAGATTAATGCACAAAAGTCATTAATGTTCCTATACACTAGTAATGACCTAACTGAAGAGGCAATCAAGAAAAAAATTCCATTCACAACAGCAACTGAAAGAACCCAGTATCTACAAATAAACTTAACCAAGGATGTAAAAGACCTCCACACAGAAAATCATAAAACTTTACTAAAAGAAATCAAAGAGAACCTAAATAGGTGGAAAGATATTCCGTATTCATGGACAGGAAAGCTAAACATCATTAAGATGTCAATTCTATCCAAATTGAACTAAAGATTCAATGCAATTCCAATCAAAATTCCAACAAGCTACTTTGCAGACTTCGAAATGCCAGTTATCAAATTTATTTGGAAAGGAAAGGGGCCTCAAATTGCCAAAAACATTCTAAAAAAGAATGAAGTGGGAGGACTTATACTTCCTGACTCTAAAGCCTACTATAAAGCCACAATGGTCAAAACAGAAGGTACTGGCACAAAGATAGACATATTGATCAATGGAATCAAATTGAGAGTTTGGAAATAGACCCTCACATCTACAGTCAACTGATTTTTGACAAATCCATTGAACTGGGACAGAATAGTCTCTTCAACAAATGAGGCTGGGAGACCTGGATATCCATATCCATAAGAATGAAAGAGGACCCCTACCTCACACCCTATACAAAAAGTAACTCAAAGTGGATCAAAGGCCTAAATATGAGAGCCAATATCATAAAACTCCTAGAAGATATATAGGGAAACATCTTCAGGAACTAGTAAGAGGAGGTAGCTTCTTAGACCTTACACCCAAAGTACAAGCAATGAAAAAAAAAAATAGATAAATGGGAACTCATCAAAATCAAAAGCTTCTGTGCCTCAAAGGACTTTATCAAAAAGGTGAAGAGGCAGCCAACTCAATGGGAGAAAATATTTGGAAACCATATATCCGAAAAGAGACTGATATCCGCATATATCAAGAAATCCTATAACTAAAAGACGATAGTACAAACAGCCCAATTATAAAATGGGCAGAGGGTATGAAAAGGCATTTTTCTGAAGAGGAAATACAAACAGCTAAAAAACATATGAAAAATGTTCATCTTCACTAGTTATTAGGGAAATGCAAATCAAAACCACAATCACATATCATCTGTACCGGTTTGTATATATTATGTACCCCAGAAAAAGCCATGTTCTTTAATACAATCTTGTGGGGGCAGACATATTAGTATTGATTAAGTTGGAACGTTTGGATTCGTTTGTTTCCATGGGGATGAGTCCCACCCAACTGTGGGTGATAACTCTGATTAGATAATTTCCGTGGAGGTATGGCCCCACCCATTCAGCATGGGCCTTCATTAGTTTACTAGAGCACTATATAAGCTCAGACAGAAGGAGAGAGCTTGTGACAGCCAAGAGGGACACTTTGAAGAACACACAGCTGAGAGAGCAGCTTCAGCTTAAGGGATATTTTGGAGACAGCCTTTGAAAGCAGACTTTTGCTCCGGAGAAGCTAAGAGAGGACAAACGCCCCAAGGACAACTAAGAGTGACATTTTTGAGGAGCTGAAGCCTAGGGAGGAATGTCCTGGGAGAAAACCATTTTGAAACCAGAACTCCGGAGCAGACACCAGCCACATGCCTTCCCAGCTATGAATGGCTGCCATTAAACAAATAGGAAACTTACAAATGCTGTAGAGGATGTGGAGAAATTGGAACTCTCATCCACTGCTGGTGGGAATCTATAATGGTCCGGCTGTTTGAAAGACAGTTTGGTGGTTCCTCAGAAAGCCAAATATCGAGTCACCCTACGATCTGGCAATTCCACTACTTGGCATATACCCAGAAGACCTGAAAGCAGTGACATGAGCAGATATTCGCACATGTTCAAAGTGGCATTATTCACAATTGCCAAAAGATGGAAACAATCCAAATGTCCTTCAACAGTTGAGTGCACAAACGAAATTTGGTATATGTACATGATGGAATCCTATGCAGCAGTAAGAAGGAACAAGGTCCTGAAACATATGACCACATGGATGAAACTTGAAGATATAATGCCAAGTGAAATAAGTCAGACAAAAAGAGATGTCATTAGTCATGTTATCACTAATATGAACTCCCTGAATAATGTAAAATCAGTGTCTTAAAATGTAGAATATAGGGAACCTAGAGATAGACAGAAGCTGGAGAAGGAGGAATGATCACCTAATATGTAAAGACCTGTTAATGAGGTTGAACTTAAGGGTATGGGAATGGACAGGGATGATGATGGTTCCTTAACGGGATTATAAGTATCAGTGCTGTATTGAAGGCGAACATGATTTAAAGGGGTTGTTTTAAGGCATGTATCCCACAGATTAGCACTACAAATATAAATAAGTGCTTGCATGATCTACTTCTAAGGTATGAAACTTGTACAAAGAGTTAACAACAGAGTGGTATATGGGAATAACTACCTATTGCATACTATGGACTATATTTAATAGGAATACCTAAGTAGTGCCACACTAATACTAGGGATAAATAATTAGGGGGTGTTAAGAGCTTTGGGGTGTTTTGGGATATGATAATTGTTTAAAACTGAGAGTGATGATGATTGTACACTAAGTGAGACACTGACTGTTTATCTTTGATAGAATATATGCTATGTGAAATTGGGAACCCCCTACTTGGTGGGTCAGCCCCTTGATTTTGGGGCTTGCTCTTGTGAGGCTTGTGGCTGCAGAGCGGAGGCTGAGCCTGCCTGTAGTTATGCCTCAAAGTGGCTTCCAGAGGGCCTCTTTTTTTTGCTCAGATGTGGCCTGTCTCTAAGTCATCTCTGCTAGTGGATTCATTGCCCTCCCCCCTGAATGGGGCGTGACTCCCAGGGGAGGTCTCCCTGGCGATGTGGGACGTGGCTCCCAGGGATGGGCCTGGCCCAGTATCGCGGGATTGGCTGGGTGGGGAGGGCCTTCTTGGCTTGAGGTGGGAAAGGAGGGGTAGCAAGGTGGGGGTTCCAGTGCCTGAGATTTCAGATGGAGTCAAGGGGCTATCCTGAGGTTACTCTTATGTAACCTTTAGCTAGATATTCCAAATGGCCACAGTATGTCAAGACCAACAGTAGTCCTGAAAATC